>NW_020885042.1:460036-482360 GCF_003945725.1 Corapipo altera
CAGAGTAACATCTCTCTGGGAGATGGCAGAGTAACATCTCTCTGGGACAGCAGCTTCTCGAACAGGGTTCCTGTAAAATGAGACATTAATAGTCTCTCTCTGCCTTAGGTGAGCTTTTACTGGGGTGATTTTGACAATAAAGATGTTCAGGAATAAGAAGTTCTCAGCTTCTCTGCGGAGGGGATAAACAAAGGTTTCTTGGATGGCTCATTTCCAGAGAAGTGCCGAGAGTTCAAGGACAGATGGAATTCAGATGCAGGATCTTTCTTTGCAGGATCTTGTTGTTGTTTGAGCAAGTGATGGATAGATAAAATTGTGAGTGCCTTCTTATTTTATGCAATTAGAAGGCACACTGGACCAGATCAGAAATAAAAATATGGTCTTGCTGTGCAATTCCCTCGTAGCTGGGTTCCTCATTTGTGTCTAGGAGCTGATACCAGAGCTGTCCTGCTCTCCTGGCCAGGCCATGAAGGTGGTTTGCTCGGCTGGAAGGTTAGAACAAGCGCACTGCACTGAAGGCAGTGGATTTCTGGACGTTTCCAGCCGTTTCGGTTCAGTGGTGGTGACGTGTCCCTGCTTCTCTCTGTGGATGGGCCGAGCAGCGTTTGTCAGCTGCATCCACGAGACTTTACAAGCTTTGCTGTTGTTTGTGTGTGAGTGCTCAGTGCAGCTCTGTGGTACAAACTTCAGGGGGTAGCTGTTCCCTCTCGGAGCAAAGTGCTGTCTGTGGTGGAGGGACGGACGGCAGTGCACTCGTGGATTGCAGTAATGAGGTCACACCGAGCTACTCTGTAGCCTTGGTTCGTGTAGGAGCAGAACCTTTTACTTCTGTCACACCTTACAGAGGACTTGCTGCTTTGGGGAAAAAAATTGTCTCCTTTCTGTTGAAATCCTTCTGCTGTAATTGTAGCCAATCCAGTGCTCTGATTAGCATGATCCTATTTCTCCAACGCAGATGTTATAGAAATTTGCTTTTTTGTTGCCATCAATATTTAATTTTATTTTCGTAAAGCTCAATTGAATTTTGCTAAAGAATTATATAAACAAGAACACGTGTGTAACTGAGCTGTATCCCTCCTCACAACCTCTTGGAATCCAGTCCTTCACTTCTGGGTGGTCACTGTATTTATGGGGTGTTTTTACAGCGGGTATATGGCGGGAGCTGTGGGGTATAAATGAGAATACAATGGAATCCTGTTTACAATTAGCACATTTGAACTATCTTGCCACAGTTGTCCATCTCTTCCTGTGGTCAACGCAAGGAAATCGGTTTGTTGTTACAGGGACAGCTTGGGATGTGTTTCAAAACAGCAAGAAAAACTTTAAGGGAAGGGAAACATTCATTCTGTGAGGCTGAGGACGCTGAGTTTGAGCATGGAGGGCAAATACTAGGTATTAAATCCTTTAATACTGAAAGGAAATCCCTGGAAAGCTGCATTGTGCCTTTTCCTTCTTGCCAGTCCTTGCCTGTCATAGTTCATTTCTGTCCAGACAGGCAGAGTGGAACTGTGCTTCAGGGTGAAAGAGCCCCGGCTGTTCCTCGTCCTGTCAGCGTTACTGTCCCCAGAGGTGCTGCCCCACGTCCCTCCGTGCTTGTGCTCCGCCTCAGGCACCCGTGTGAGGGAGAGATGCTGCAGGACAGGCTTCAGTGGGAGGAAAACCAGCGTGTTCAAACCGAGAGAAGTTGCTGGACAGGCTGTTGCTGCTCCCTCAGAGGTAGCTCTTGGAAAAATCTTGGCCATTTTATGTGAAGATTTGCAGTGGCCAGACACTGGTTTGGGTCAGTGCCATGCAAATGGCTCTAATGAAAACCCAACCTGCCTCAGTATTGATGCTCAAAGTTTGCCAAACCACGCTGCCAAACGGCATTTGCTGGTTGGGTTTGAAGAGTGGAAGGGTCCATGAGTCCTCCCAGATCCACTGTGGCTGCCTCCTCAAGGGCCATGTCGGGAACCCCTCCTTGTCCCCATTGTGGTTTAGGGGCTCTGAATCTCAGGGCTGCACCCAGTGAGATCAGATCCAGTTTTGGGAGAGGCTTTGAGTCGCAGCTGGTCCCGGCACTGTGCTGGTGTAGAGGAACAGCAGACATCTCACTTGGAGAGATGAAGGAGGGTTTGGTCTCACACCTGGTTCGTAACACACAATATACCTAATGGACTGTGATCATCTTGTGTCAGGGCACGATTTTAGTTCATTTATTTAATGTCTTCCAAGGTTAAAGCTTTAACTAATGGCAGATATTAACAGCTCTGCTTTTATACTGTGTTGTCTTTGTCTCTGCTGCTGCCACGGACTGAATGCCACAGTGTCTGTGCAGAGAGACTGGGCTGCAGCTGACCCAGCTCTGCATCCCAGACGAGTTCAGGCTGGGGATATTAAGCGGGGGAGTGGGTTAGGATTGAACCTCCCCCGTCGACAGAGGATGTGCCTTTTACCACTTTTGATGTGTGTTCACGCTCTGAGCTCTCGTTCAGCACCAAGGGAATTATGAAAGGGCTCTGCTGAAGCACTTCTCTCCATCTGCTCTTAAACTGAAAACTCTTTTCTTTTGATGTGATCTTTCAGCAGTTACTCATTCTTTTTCTCCAGAGGAGATGACTGTAATGTCCTGTGCACATGCAGTGAGTGCAGGCATTCACGGTATTTAACTGTACACCGTGCAGTTAGGCATTTAGAACCATAAATGACTGCAGAGCAGAGCTGCTCATGTGTTTAACACCGAGCTGCTTGGAAGGCACAACTGCTCACGTGTTTACCACCTAGCTGCTTGGAAGGCACATCCCAGCTTCCCGTGGCAGATGCTCCTGCCTAGCAACTGTGCTCTGAGCTGCCTGTAGGGCATCTCCGAGGTTGGCATGGGCACTAATCTAGACTTGTAGGCTTGTTTGACTCCTGCCTTTCCAGCTCTCACTTCCTGGGACCCTCCCGGAATCCTCAGAAGAGCCCAAGCATGAGGATGCGATTTCACGCTGGGTAATTGTGTATTCTCTAGTCATTTAAATCCTAAGCATCTTGGAAAACAACAGCTGATCCTGATGTGATAGGGCTCTCCTAACCCCAGCAGACCCGTGCCAGCTCCTCTGGGTGCCTGCACACAGACATTCAGCCTTTTGCTGAGTCACCCCCAAGTCGTGGAGCCGAAGGACCGGCCCCGATAAGCACGTGCAGCGAGGTGGGGACACCAGTCTGAGCTTCACAAAAGCCAGGCTCAGTCCAGTAAAGAGCTGTCCCAGAGGGTGTGTGTTCTGTCACCCTGGACACAGGGTGGGAAGTGTCTGGTGGATCCTGCAGTACTTGGTGCTCTGTCGCTCTGATCCAGCCTTCCTGGAGGAAGGCTGGCTGTGCAACAGGGGCCTCGAGGCAGCACTGAGGGAGTGCCTGTGGATGCAGTTGTATGTGGTCATCCTTGTGCCTCCAGGCAGATCATAATGTCACAACCTTGGGCTTCTACAAACTGAGCGTGTCAGAGATGCCGAGGCTTCTGTAGGGATGCTGATATTGCTGCCTCACCTGAACTTTCCTTAGCTTTCTAGTAAAATGCTTTATTACACTGCTTTTGGGTGTTTGAGTACTGGAGCAAGACACAAGTTCATGAGCCTCCTTGCTATTAGGACTTGTGTGTTACTTTTGAAGCCATCTGATTCAGAACTGTCAGGCTTCTAAATAAAAGTATTGAAGATCTGGAATACTACTGACAGAAAGCAGTGACGAAGCATGTGACGAATCCAAGTAAGACCTGAGGACACATCTGCTTTCCAGCATAGCCATGGTACACACAGGACTGCATGTCCAGTTGGTAGTGTTGAGCAATCAAGGAAGAGGGATACAGGAGCTCCTGGCTCAGGAGGGGTTCATGCTCCCTCCCAAAAAGAAAGCACTGGACTAGAACACACTCTGCTTGATGTGTTACTGATCTTCTGTTTGGCCTAGTGAAAGGGGAGGAATCAGAGGAGATGAAGTGTGAATAGGAAGGATTTTTTTTTACTGCAAAATGAAAAATAAACTGAAGAAATGAAGGAGAAAACTATCTGGGTAAATATGAAGGGAATATAATTAGAGGGCAAGTTGTCAGCATAAAAAGAGAACCCTAGAACAGTGCTGATGTTTTAGGTAGGATCAGGCTGAGGTTCCCAGTGGCCATGGACTGCTTCAAGATGTTTGTGTACCTGTTTGGGATAGATTTTTGGGTGTATTTGTGGGGTTACTCATTGTTTCAGACACTTGAACTAAACTAACCAGGGAAAACAGTAAGCAGTGCTGGTCCCTTGGTGCTGGCCTGCTCGACTCATAGTGGATGTTTACTGGCCACTCCTCCTTTCCGTATTTTGCTTCTTGCCCAGCTAAGGACAGCTGGGAGATGATATTCAGGGAATTAAATTCTGTGCTATTGGCCATCCCTGGTTTTGTCTGAATGATGAGATAGAGCATCCTGGGAAATAGGGGGGACTCAGTAACTTCCTGTGGCTCTCTTGACTCTGTGTTTGTCCAGGAGGCTCTTGAATATGTGCAAACCTCTGTTTCCATACACAGAGCTGTCAAAAACGTGCTTGGGTATGTTTTTGGAGCCGGGCTCCTCGTTGAACACTGCCTGTTTTGCACGGTTGGATTGACATAGAGTGTCCCTAAAGGCAATTAACCTTATTTCTTGGAGTTTTGTGTCACACAAGCACCACGATCAGCCAGGCTGGGATAGGAGATGTGCCCTGTTGTATGTAATTGGTCATGGCCCTTGGGACAGGGAACTTGAATTCCTAAGTCAGTGATAGTCAGCAGAGAGTTGGAGAGCAAAAGCATCCGAGTGTCTCCCTAAAAAGTGTTGCCCTGAAAGGGCCGTGTGGACGCCACACTCACTTTGGAAGGAGTTTCCCAGTTCCCACATTCCCTGTGAACTGCAGTTAGTCTGAGGGTTTGGCTTGCAGAAATCTCAGAAACTTCAGAAGCTTTAAAAGGTAAAGTGAATTACCACCAACTCTGCTGCTTCCTTTCTTTTAAATGAAAAACATTCTTCTCAAATTGAAATATAATTATGGACCCAATGTACTCCGAACATTTTATTTTGTCAAAACGAAAATTATATTCTCTGCAAGCTGCTTTAAAGCCAAAATAAGAAACCCCACCTAATTATAGCAGCAGTGTGGAGGAGGTCTGCTAGGATATTGTACGATACATTTTGACAGCTGCCTTTTACTGGAAGGTTGTCAAGAGCCTCACAAAAACATTTTGAAGTGCTTAAAATGGGTGAATGCAGACTGTGTAGCTGTCGTGTCGGCGGCAGGCAAGGACTGCTGCCTTGGGTTGGGTTGGGCTTAGAGCAGTGTGTCAAAGGCATGTTCTCCACTTAGCTCATCTTAGCTGGGCTGCTCAGCTGCATTCAGGAGCTTTGCTGAAGTTGTAAAGGGTAAAACTGAACCTTTATTGGACATATAGAAGAACTCTCCAATAACGTTTGTCAGGGGAGAGGCATCTCCGATATTTCTAATTTTAAAGATTTGGAATGGTGGGTTCGCAGTTATACTTGTGATCCACAGGCCAGTGACAGACAGGGCAGTTAGAACAGTGAATAACATCCATCTTTAACCCCTCCTCTCTTCCCTGGTTGTTGCCACGGACTTTGTGCAGCCCCCAGACTTTGCAAACGCTGCCAGTTTCGGCTCTGCGGTAACTGGGTCTGTGTAAATGCCCAGCACGTGGGGAATCACGGGGTGAACAGTGTTCAGGGGCCCTTCTGGAGAGGCTGGTTTTGACTCTTCACAAACCCCAGGGAACAGACAAAAAGGAAGGAAAAGGCAAAGAAAGAACTTGGGAGTTCTCCTCGTCCTCTGGAGATGGCAGTCTGTGCTGGGGTGTTTTGGAACATTGGCTTGTTCAACATATTTGAGGGAACACTGAGAAGAAACAAGCTTGCTTAAGTATGTGTTCAAGGAGAACAGTGGTCTGTCGAGGTAGCCAAAAATCCCCTTTCTTTAGGAGGCTGCCAGAACAGAAGATAGAGCCAGCTGAGGACTGCAGTTAATGTGTGATTCTGGCTCCCAGGCTGAATGCATTGAAGGATTCACTCCTTCAACTAATGCTCATTTGCATCAACTGACATTGAGTCAGACTTCAGGGGAATCGGCTTCACTTTGATTTAGCTGAACTGTCAAGTACTTTGGAGATTTATTTTTTCCAAACTGTCTGCTGGTATGAATTCCAGAAGTGTTTACTGGAATTTCAGCCAAGACACGACACAACTATCCCAGGTGCCCTCCTATTTGTTGTTTTCGTTAACATCATTATTCTAAGACCATAATTACTTGGAAAATACTGCTTGTTAGGATTACCACATGGCTTAGCAGGAACTGAGGAACCCGCCGCTCCTTTTGCATAAGCAGTTTGGTCATGTCTGCCCTTGGTTTCAAGGTTGGGGACTTTTTGACAGGTTTGGATGTACAACATCCAACCAGCACTTGAAGGAAAGGGCCAGCTCAGGTTGTATTTGAAGCTTCACTTGGTATCCAGATAATGAACTTGTAAACACTAGCACAGAGAGTTGCCTGCTTAGGTCCCCTGTTTGGTTTCAGCTGGCTGAAATCAGCTTTCAGTAAGTTATGTGTTCCTACTCTGTCTGCACTGCAATGCTTTTTTATTAGTACGTGATTTAGTTCAACCATCAGTATTTTAAATCAAATGCACTAGATTGTGAGGATCTTGTTCTGTGTTGAAGGGCTGTTTACTGTAGTTCTGCCCTCAGGAACTCAGAGGAGTGGTGACCTGCTGGACCTTTTCCTCAGTAGGATCCTTTTGAAGCTATCACAGTACTCTGGAAAAGCTTCAGCAGCACGTCTCCCAGAGCAGTGCGGTGATCTGAGCGTTAGGGATTTAGCTCGAGGCAGAACTTGGCATCTGGCTGGGTTAGGAGTTGTAGAAGTTGGCCTGATCTGTGATTTATAGATGTTTAGAAGATGTTGAACAACGAATTTTGAGGAGCAGTGTAAACGAAGTATGTTTATATTAGCAATTCTTTGATGTGAAAATCTATTCAGAGGGTGCCAGGGCACTATCAGAGAACGGCATCAAGACCATCCCAGTGTGTAATTCCACAGCAGGCATTTCCTGCTGTTGCTCCACGGGGTTGCACCTGGTCTGTGGCACGGCTGGGAATGCCTGTCCAGGTACAGCCATTACTGAGCTTTTCAAAGAGCTAGAGCGGCTCTTACAAGACAGGAGAGTGGGATCAGCTGAGCTGCTCTGAGCTGGCTCTGTCAGCATCACCCTTGGACAAAGTTTCTAAGTCAGGAGTGGTGCTCAAGGAAATGGAACTTCTTCCTAACTCAGCAGGTTTTTGGGAAGGCTCAGGATTCACCAGCCCTTATGATTTCAGCTGAGAAATGAAAGCAAACCCTCAGGAACAAATGGTGTAAGGCACCTGAGGGGAAGGTGCCCTGTGAGATGTCAGGTGTGTTTCTGTGAGCTGTTGGGAAACATTTCTGAGTAACTCACCTACTTCTTAAACTGCAGCTTAGGAAATCTTTTATCTGCTTGTCTTTGGAGACGCATGGCTTTTATTCCCAGCTGCATTTCAGGCAAGGCAGATGGCTGAGGGGTTTGACTGATACAAGCAAGCAGGGTGTACCCTGGAATCCCACTGACAGGGAAGTTACCAGTCAGATTTCCTTTGAAACACAGATAGATAATTTTATCAAGAACATTTCTGGTCTACTTAGGGGTTTTTTTCCCATCCAAGGGGCAGAGCACATAGGACAGCTTAGGAAGATGACAAACATGGGGAGTTCCTGCAGGCTGAAGGTGTTCTTTCATCCCTGCAGCCGTCCAGGGCTGAGGCACGCCCGTGGAGCGTGGCCGACACAGGTCTGGAATCAGGTTTTAGCTGGCCATCGCTGAGCCCCACAGTAGAGCAGGTTCCCAAGTTACCCTTTCCAGAGCTGAGGGTTATTGGCTTCTTGGCTTGAAACCTGAGAGTTTTATTAATCGGTGCTGTGGGTTCCAGGGCAACGCTAAGTACCACAGACCTCACCACAAAACTGGGATTCCACGTGGTGGTGTCTCCTTCGGCATCTCCAGTGGGCTGTCAGAAGAGCCTGGAAATTCATAAACCTAAAGGAGTCAGAAAACGGGAGCAATGCTGTGCGAGCGTCACCGTTGGGCCAGGATCCAGTTTGCTGCACTCTGGATGAAGTGGATGATCAGGAAAGGCAAAGGGAAGCTGCCAACAGTGAAAGGGAGGCAGCGCTCAGCAAATAAACACGGGGGAAGCAAGAGGGTTTCAGATGAGAGGGAGGCACAGGAGAGAGGGCCAAGCTTGTGAACTCACTCGGAAGAGTTCCCAAAACAAAGGGCAGCGTGGGCTGCTGCTGAGCCCAGCCGACCCTGGGCCCGGCCTTGCTCTGTGCAGAGGCAGCGTGGCCGTGTGCAGGGGAGCTGTTCCTGAGTCTGAGACCTCAGGATGTGTTTGACTCAATCACAGGAGCCATCACAACAGAAGGCTGGGACTGGGAAGATGGAGAAGTCCGGGTTTTTCTGCATTTGAATGCCTGTTTGCCCTTGAGAAGTCTGTCCCTTCCCAGCCATTAGAGGCATGCTGGGCACCTGGGGGGAGGCTGTGAGGGACTGATACAGGGCAGCAGCTCTTTCTTCCTTCTCTGGTTATCTGTCTGCTCTGGGAAGAAGCAGCAGCGGCGCCACAAATGGAGCCTTGGGTGATGTTTTCTGTGCCAGTGTCGCTGGTGTCTAACGAGCACAAGGCTCCCCGTGGCCCTGGGGAAGGAGCCAAGCAGCAGCACAGCAGTGCTTGTCCTTTGGCTTTGATGTCAGAGTGCTGGTGACTTTGGAAGAGCCTCGGAGGAAATCTCCAGGATGTGAAGGAGAGGCCTGATGAATTAGATCCTTTGCCTTCCTCAACCCCTTCCAAAGAGGAATTGGCTTTCCGTGTCTGCAGTGGAACCTTTTGGCAGCACAACACACGCTGCTGGTTTTGGTCTTAGCTTGCCAGGAGATGCATGTTCTTGGGAGGTAGAGGGCTGAAATTTGGTTGGAGGCAGGAAATAGTTGTGAAAGACACCTAAAAGTAAATAACTTGGAAGAGTGTGAGGCAGCTGTGACAGTGTAGGTTTCTGGAGCACTTCAGCTCCAGCGTGCTGCCCCATGAGCTGCACGTGTGAGTCATTAAAGATGTGGCTGTCGAGCGTCTCCTTCGTAGGGCAGATCTGGGACCTGGCGCGTGTGAGTCCACAGAGCAGGCTTGAGTCAGTCAGCCCAAATTACAGGAGAGCTGTAGTTTTTCCTTTTTTAATTGATGGCAGAGTTTTAATGTAGGTCACAGGACAGAGTCACGTGATTTACAATCAGATGGATTAACCACTGAGTTACTCTTCGTGTACGCCTTATAAATCCACAGGGATACCTTCCAGATGTGAGGCAGAGAGCAGCAAGACATCTTTAGGATGTATAAGCAAAGGCTGTTTTCCAATTGAAAATATACACCTGGCACTAAATCCCACCGACATGCTATTTGAAGAGAAATTTTGGCAAAGATGTGCTCGACAATCCCCTATGGCGATTTATGGGCAGTTCTGTCAAATTTAGGACAAACTTGTCTTTTTTTTCCTCCCCCTTTCAACCACATTTGCTGCTGGATTCCTCTGACTGGTTGTGGGCTGCTGGAGCTCTGCGTGCAGCCATCTGCACAGTGGCCCCACCCTGTCATTACACGGGGAGGGATCTCGGACCTCTGAGTGCACGGGGACATTTGTTCCTGGGGCGTTCCGAGTGTGGCAGCAGGGACAGGGCACTTGTGCCTGCCTGGGACAGAGCGCCAGTTTGACAAAACAAATCCAGCCTGGGCTGCTTTCACCATGTGAGCAATTGTTCCTGCAGTGATTAAAATCCTCTTTCAGAAAACCCCCCAGGTCCAAGACACAAGGTTGCCATGTGCTGTCCCACCCCTGTGGTGAAGGGCATCCATTCTGCCGGTTCAGTTAAGGAGTCAGACTGCTGTCTTCCCAAGTCACAAGTTTTTTTCCTTGGTTTCTGTTTTGTTTGTTTGTTTTTAACATGAGCTTTTGGGGTGCTTGGTCAGTTTAGGCTGCTTTTTCAGTCCCAGTTGTGCCTTCTGTTTTTGTTAATGATTGGTGCTGTGGTTGTACCCCTCTGTGGGGTACTCTCCCTTCTGACCCTCTGGGTGCTCCTTTGGACTGATGGGTGGATTTCTCTCCTGCCATGACACAAGCAGGGGCATCTCAGCGGTGCTGAAAGTAACCAAAGTCTGTTTTATCCATCTGGGTGTTACGTAACTCAGAATCTTAGGAGAAGGAATGCTGAGAGAGAAATGAACTTCCCCGAAAGCTGCTTCGCTTGCAGGTGCCTTCCTCACCTGCTGAGAGCAGAGGGAAATCGGGGCACTCTTCCTGAGGAAAATGGCAGCAAAGATGTGCTGGGTGCCCAGTGTGCTGCTTGTTTGGGTGTTAAATGTGGTATTTAGTAATGAAAATCTGCAAACAGCTTCTGCAGCTTGCCAAGAGGTGTTAGCCCTGCCCTGCCTGTCCTTGCCCTGCGTCTGTGCAGAGGCACGAGCTCGTGGTCCCTGGAGCTCGTGGTCCCTGGCCCGTCCCCCTCCCCTGAACTGGAGAACAAACCTGTAACCAACCCAATGCGAGAGTGGGAGCTTCTCCCTGCTCTCCTCCAGCAGTGCCAGCATCGAGTACACACAGGGAATACAGCTGAAGTTCAGGCCCTGAGGCTGCTGAGCGGATTTTACGGATGTTTCAGTAAACGGATATTTTAAAAAGGAAAAAAAAAAAAAGTCAGTCTGGGAACGACTCATTGGGTTGAGTGGTTGGAGGCCTGACATTCATTACAGTGCAGTCTGTTCAAATAACCTTGACAAAGACTGGGAAAGAGTGTTCTTTAAACAGGTGGGTTGTTTTCAAAGGTCTCTCCCCGGATAAAAAAATGGAAAAGGACTCAGAGGCTGTGAGGACTGCAGTCCCTTTTGTCCTGTGGGAGAAGCAGCGTGGCTGCAGGGAGGTGCTGCAGGGGCAGGACGGGAACCACAGACTGGGTTGGGCTTGGCCTACCCTCCATGCAGGGAAAGCTCTGTGGCATTGGCGAGGTGCCTTTGAGGAGTCCTAACCCCACAACAGGTCATACAGTCAGGCAGATGGACATCAAGCCCTATTTTTAATTAGGATTTCAAAATCAACAAGTTAACTGACTTCTGTGCCCAGTGACAGGAAAAATGAATATGCTTTTTCATGATCAAAGCCTTTAAGACTTTCCTGTGTTAAAAGCAAGACACTTCTGCTTTGCTTTGATTTTACTTCCTTTCCCGTCTTTATCCTTTTAGTTAATTTTGGTGCTTTTTTTTCTCTCTTTTGTGGAAGTTTGAGGACTCTAGTGGGGATTTGAGCTGCTTGTTACATTTGTTGAGTCTGTCTCGGGCCAGGGATCTTTGTTAAGTTTTGACTGACCTGAGTAAAGCTGGTTTTTAACTGTATCTATAAACCTTGAGCCATCAGTGAGTGTCTGTTCTTTTTGGCATGAATTTTTGCCATCGTCCTTCAGGTCTCCTAACTTGGTTTTATGAGAGTTGAAGTGTGCTGGCAGAGGAAATGTTGTGAAGCCCACAGCAGGTACCAGCAGCTGTCATCATCCATGGAGTTCAGCTCTCCAGGGCTTTGTGTCAGAGCACGTTCTCGCTGTGTGGTTTGATTCCCATTTGTTCTCTGAGGTTCCATCAGAACTGGCATCAAAAGAACAGAGAGTTATTTGGGAAACTATGCCCAGTTATGCCTTGGTGTGAGTGAACTGGGGAAAGAGCTGGGTCTGCTCCTTTTGGAGAAGAACTTGCCTGTAGCTGCTAGCACCAGTTGACCCCTCTGCACCTGCCAGGCACAACCAGCTTTCCAGCTGCCCTAGAGGCCAGGGGGGAGCACCAGGAGGGAAAAGCAAACATGTGTGTCGGCAGGATCACCGCCTTGACGTTCTTGTGGCAGTGCAGGCGAGCCCGGTGCGCGGGGGGTGACGTGCTCAGTTCAGGCCCCGCTGCTCCAGAGGAAGGCTCTTAAAATCTGAACAGCTCCTTGCTGGTTTAGGGTGTTTGTTGGTTCCCACGTAGCCAGGTAGTCTGGCTTCTGATAGCAGAGATGTGTGTGTGTCTCCTCAGGGAGGACTGGCCTGGAGGATGGTCTCTCGATGCCGCATGTGCCACGGCTGCCAAGCCAAACGGGCTGCAGTGTTCCAGCAGCAGTGTTCCAGCGGCACCTGCAGAGGAGTGGGGCCAGGCCCTGCCAGCAGAGCCCCAGCCCCGAGGTTCCGCTGCACAGGCTTCACTTTCCTTTGCCCGCCCCCTTCCTGTGGAGCTGTCAGGGATGGCCTGGCCGGGCTCCCTGCCCACGTAGGCTGGGCGCGAATGCCAGAGCCAAGAGCCCCAGATACCTGTGGCACCCGAACTCTGGGGGATTGTCCGTCCCACAGGGCCTGGCACACTGGGAGCCCACTCCAGGCTGCGTGTGTGCCCAGGTGTGCCTGGCTGCACAGGAACTCAAGTGGGGCAGGTCTGGGGCCCTGAGAAGTTTTTTGGCTAGCTGATAGAAAGTACATGGTTTGTTTTCTTTCTGTGAGAGGAAGAACAAGGATGACCAGGATGCAAACACAGGAGCCTCTCTGTACAGTCCTACCGTTGTCACAGGAGGAGGCTTGTCTGTGGAAATCCAGTTGGTACAATACTTGGGCAGGCTCTGAGCAGTCCCTTTCACTCACTTTGGGCATACCCTTATTACTCTGTTTTCTCATGCCTCACTACCGAAAGATTGATAAATCAGGTGTTTCCTAGGGAAAATACTTTGATGCTCTTGTGACGGGGCAGGTAGAGGAGGGCAAGCTGGAAAACACCCCACCCCAAAGCCCTTCAGCAACATTTATGGACTTTTGAAAGTCAACATTCCTGGAAAAAAAAATGTGTTTCTCTTCACATTCTTTCCAGGCTGACATCTTTTGCTGATTTGTCTAATGGTTTACCTGTCTAATAATTACAGAACTTGTGTGTGTCTTGGCAGAATAAATAGCAGTGTATGTTTTCAGTGAAACAGGTAGTGCACAGCCATTTCCTACAGTGGTTGCAGACCTGCACGAACTGGGAGCCGACTGTGCTCAGTCTGGGAACTGGGTACATTGGGCTACACTTGCAGTGACTTCTGCAGTCTGACCCACAGCACGTCTTGGAGCTCTCCCGAGTCCTACACTTAAATTGAGGTGGGGTAGGGAGTCCTCCACTGGTTATTTTTATATTTTCTTTCTCCTTTCTTGTTGACTTCCTTTTCTTCTCCCCCCATGTTTCCTTATATACAGACAACTGCCTTCGTATTTCTGCTTCTTTCCTCCTCCTGTCTCTTCATTCTACTCAGAACACTGCTGCCTGCAGCAGCTCCCCCTCACTGACCCGGAGAGCAAACGCTGCTCTGCTCCCTGTTAGCTGCACCCAGAGGCTGGGGCTGCCTTCTTGTCTGAGTAAATTCTGGGTTCTGTGTGCATTTCTGTTTTTAATAAGCTCCTCTATTTTAATGCTAACAGAATTAATCTAAACTCGCGCTCTCAGCAAACTGTTCTCAGCCAGAAGATTGTTTTCAAACTGAGGCAACACCCTGTTTACATAGATAGGCAAATTCACAGTCCACGGAGCTTCTTCCAGTGAGAGCAGCTGCTGAATGCTTCGTGTAAGGGCAGCACGTGGTTCACATACACAGCAAACAGTTCTTCTTCTGAAAGTTAACCTTTTTTGAATTTTTTTTTTCCTTTTTTCCTTTTCTTTTTTGTCAAGAGTCGAAAGCTAGAACATCTGCTTCTTGGCCAGCCATCCTTTCCCACAGACGTTGCTTCCCCAGCTCAGAAAGTTTCTATTAGATGTAACCTGATCTGCAGGTGGCAAATGAGGCCAAACACGGTGCAACAGAGTTAAATTGCTCCTCGTTAAACGAGTATTTCCACCGGTAATGTGTTTTACACCTGTCCTTTCAGCCCAACTGTGCTTGTTTGCCTGGGTGCCCACCTGGGATATTGTCCACCAGAGGAGACCTGTTCCATAGGAGAAATAGGAACATTACTCACAGTACCCCAGAATGCCCAAATAAGGAACAATATCATCTTAGAGAAGCCCTAGATCATTAGATAAGGGATGTAACTCAAACAAACAGGATGCAAACTAAGCTCTGTATACCCAGATTAGAGGAGCTGTGCTCCGAATGTCCAGCACTGATCCCTTTTTAACACCTACAAATGCATGTTAAGGACTTTGTTTCTGCTGCTTTTCGGCATCACCTCTGTGAATTAGTAATTGGCTCCTAAATATTGTCTGTCCCTGCTGTCCTGTCACCTACCCTTGGTGTGGTGTGCTGTCAAAGGACTCATTCTGAGGAGGTTCCACACAGTCAGAAAGGCTGATCCCGTGTTCCCTCATGTTTTCTGTCCCCAGCTGCACTGCCCCTGAGCACTTGTGCACTGCTGGGATTCTAAAGAAAGTGGAACCACGACACTCTCCGGTTCCTTGGAGGTCTCAGCCCGGCAAAGCCTTTGGATACATGTAAAATGTGACCGGATCTTTGTGCACAGAACGTGCCCAAAACTGTGCCGAGGAGGTGCTGAGAGAAAAGTGTATTAAACTGTTTGCTGCCAGAGCAGGAGTGTTCTGCTCTGAGGAGAGAGGCAAGGCAGAGGTTCGGGGAGAGCTGTAAGTTTTCCTAAGATAATGGACACCCTTACTTTTTAATCTCTATAGGGTACAGTGGGTTCCTCTCCCCCCCCCCCCCCCCGGGGATATGAACTGGTGTCAGCCCTCACTCACTGCTCACTGTGCTGGCCCAGAGCACAGATGTGAGTTCTGGAGAGCTCCCCTGCAGCATCACTGTGTGAACAGATGAAGGTGGCTGCCTGGGACGTGGGGATTAGCACAGGCTGGAGGGCTTGGGAGGCTGATCTAAATCAAGAGCTGTTCTTTCCTAAGCAGCACTGCTCAGCAGCAGAGCGAGGCCACGGGTCAGACTAACCCTCTTGCACTGTGGCTGTGCAGGGTGAGTACAGCCTCTGCCAAGAGAGGAATGGGGCACAGGGGAATGATGGGCTTGGCACGGCCCTCCAGTGCTTCTTACTGACAGCACAGGACCTGATTTGGAGGCTGTGCGAGTTCTGCTTGGTTTTGAAGACCATGGGCTGGAAGAACACACTTACTGGCAGGCTCTGGTAGAGCTGTGTGCTGGAAGGCCATAGAATTGTACAAATAAGCCACGTGGTTAAGGAGGGCAGCAAATGTCGGGAGGCATTGGTTATTCACAGTGGTTTGTTGGGTTGCTTTAATCTGGTTTGGGGTATGACAGGTTGATGTTAGGCTTCTCCAAGGATCACAGGCATACGCTCCTGAAGAAATGCCCCTTTGTTTAGCACAGTCGAGGGCTTCTTATAAATGCTCTGCTTTTGTCTGTAGGAAGCAGCAGCTGCAAAAAGTTTGGGAATAACCAGGGCATTGGCATCCCACTCTATTGATCTACTGTAAAAACGTAGCACTGGAGATGGAGGTGAGAAAGATAGGCAGGGAAATGTAGGATCCTGTTCTGTTCCAGTTTGCCAGTCTTGAACTTTATCCACTGCTTCAACCTCTCCCCCATGGAGAGGTTTATATTTATATTTATATAAATGTATCGTAAATGATTAAATGTAAATATACAGTATTTACTGCACTGAAACTCCAAGAACTCCTGTGCTGAAAGCTCACTTCTGCATGCCTCTAGCATCTGATGGGGGAGAGGGAACTCCATGTGGCTGCGTGGCTGTCACAGCTCCCTTCCAACTCAATGGGTCTCTTCTCCTCTGCTTTGCTCTAAGTTGTAGTAAGTCTAAGTCACTTCAGTTGTGAATAGGTTCAGTTGTTAGGCCCAAAAGCTCTGTGTACACATACCTTTCCAACCCCATCTCAAACAAAAGCTTTTTTACCTTTTGCCATAGAAATTCCTGAAAACTCAGGGGTGGATGTAAAGCACAAACTCTGCACTTAATAGAATTCATTGTGCTAGGGATAAATCAGAAGAGTAATGAGGAGACTTTTAGGAGAGGATTTCTCTATTCATGGGTTTATGGTATTGTTATCCTCTGAGTTACTTTTCTGTCAACAGCTTTATTGTTTTGGGAGGGAAGTGCAAATTTGTACAAGTCTTCTCAGGGGCAAAAAAATGCAGCGCAATTCAAGTTTGGAAGAACTCAAGAAAATTCAGCTGATTCCTAGTTGCATGAGTGAATGCTGCCGGGCGATTAGAAACGAATCGTGGGTGAGGAAAGAAGAGCAGTGATGTTGGCAGATGAGAAGGCTCAAAGGCCTTTAGTGCTGAGGAGGAGGCCTCAGAGGTGTACCTGTAACATGTGGCACTGTGGTTAGCCTGGTTGCTCTCCTGGAGCCTGTGAAGCGCTGGTGTGGGAGTCTGTGTGCTTGCCTGAGTTCCACCATGATTTACAGCTGATACTATGTGAGCAGTTTTCTAGGAGGTTGATTTTGTCAGCAAAGAGCCTCGCGTGGTGACCTGGTGTTTGACATGGCACTGTAACATCTGCAGCTGTTCTCAGGGATCAGGTCCCACCGTGTGAGCCAGGGCGTTCCTTCACAGCTGGGAATCCCTCTCAGGTGCAGGGCACACACCTGGGCTTGGACCTGACTGTGCAGTGCCCCTGCTGTGTGCTGGGGATGGGCTCGCTTCAGGCCTGGCCTTGGACCTGGCTCTGCAGGTGCATCAGTCTCTTCTTCCAAATGGGGAACGCTGAGGATAGGGAGGAGATTTGTGTTTCAAGGTGGTCATATGTACTGCACGAGGTTCTTCTGGCTCTTCCCATCAATAGCCCTGAGGGGACAAAATTGCAAAATGAGTAACACGTGTTTTGATGGAATTAAATGTGAAATTGGAAAAGGAAACCGTGTCTCAAGTATAACAAAGGCTTGCCAGATAAACCATTACGCTCTAGAAATCTGCTGCTGTTAAAATAAAAGATGTTTGTTGAAAGAGTTCCATGTGGTATTGTTTCCATTTCCCCACGTTCAAAAAAAGGAGTATCACTGGATTTCAGTGGAGTGAAAACAAACACATATGCAGCTCACAGATACTGTTATATCTCACCTGCTCTCTGACCTCTGTGCTCTGCCTTTAGGGTGTTTTCTGTGGATCCCAGGGTGCAGCAATCCTTCTGTCTGCTGATCCTTTTTGCTTTTTGAGTGGTGGTAGCGTGAGATAAAGAATTGCCTTCTGCCAACCTATCTCTGTTCAACCGCCTTGCCTTAGTCAGCATTGCTTCTGGGCACAGATTTTGCTCTGCTGTTTGTTTGCTTGTGTTTAAATTGTCACATAATTTCTCTGGGACTCATTAGCTGTTAAGACTGAAGCGGTACAGGGGTTGTCTTGCCAGAGAAGGGGCTGGTGAAGCCCGCTGTGTCCCCTGGCCAGGGCACGGAGCAGAGATGTGCAGTGAGCAGCTCCCAGTCAACAGCCCTCTGAAAAACTACAAATCTGCAGGGAATCTGACATGGAGTAAGTGTGGCTTTGTCTGCAGAGGTGCATCCCAAATCAAATAGTGTTCTCGCTCTTTCTCCATTTGCCTGGTGGTCAGTGCATGGACTGCAGCATCGTAGATGGGCAAACAAACCACCCTGGCTTAAAACCAGGTGAGTGGTTTGTGTAAAAATCACTGCCAGGCCTGTTCCACCAAACCCAGGGGGGTGGGTGTGTTAGAGAGGCGCCCGAAAGCAGGACCAAAGGTTGAGTGGGCCAAGGGAGCTGTTGAGGGGTCTGGATGCTTTGTTCAGGGCTCAGTCACCAGGAAGAGACTGAAATCTCTCAGCACACCTGAGATGGGAAGCAAAAACCCTCATTTTGTACTTTTAAATTACAGGGGGGAACAGACAGTTGCTGTTCATGACTCAGTTAAGAACAGGAGTGAACGCAACACTGTGCATGCTTTGCATAATTTGTCCTTTCTGTGTATTAGGACTTTAGTAGTTGCTCAAAAATAAGCCTTTTTAAGTCATTGTTGTCACATTCGACAGGAAATAGCCCTCTTGTGTCTGATAGAGGTGCTTAGTCCTGACTGCTCATTAATGAGCAGTCCTGACAGTCTCATTTAGTGTATGCTTCAACCTCTTTTTCTGCTCCTTGTGTCAAAACTGAGGCACACTGCAAACTTCACAGACATCTCAGCACGTTCATTTCTTCTGGAGGTAGAATGTAGCTTCAGGTGATGGGTCACTTGACCTCCTTGGTAAAAAAATGGAGGGAAGTGGGGGTAGATTATCTCTTGTATCTGGGGTTTTAGAGCTGGAATGTAACATTTGCAAAACTGCAGTTGAACCTTCCTGCTGAACAGAAAGGGAAGTTCAGACGGAGTTCCAGGACAGCTTGTTTGCTGTAGTTGCTGAGGTTGATATATTGTGGAGAAAACTATTGGCCAGATGGAGGGACAGGTATGAAGAAGCCCAGGAAGACAGGCTTGGGCTCCTACTGTACTGATTCAAGGATTCCTGTTGTCAGAGAACTGAACGTGTCCCCTGCAAACCTTTTCATTGCGTGGGCAAACCCGTCCCGTTTCTTGGATGGAGTCTCAGCTGTGAAGTGCCCCTGCTGGATCCTGGATTTGTAGTCACATGCCAAGTTAAATAAAGCTGGAGGACTAGACAAGCTGTAATTGCCTGGGCTGTCATCAAAACTGTCTCCAGCCATTTTTCAGTGATCTAAAAAGCATTTTGCTGCAGGTAATTGTACTTTTAAGGAGCATCCCTCACCCTGGTGGTGTTGTTCTCTGCCTCTGTTTTCTACCCAGCTCCTTCAAAATGCTGTTTGCGAATGGGATACTTTGACTGTCTGTATAATTTTGTGCCTTCAGCTTTGAGTCCTCTGTCGAGCCCTGAATCAAAAGCTTTTCATTGCATTTTTCTTCCCTGGATGCTGATGTGTTTGGGTGTAAAAACCTCTGACAGCAGATGGCCTGTCTACTTCTCAGGCTGAAAGGCTGGGGGAGTATTTCTGTCGAGAGGGGTTGTTCCTAAAAGCTGTCCTAGCGGTTTGAGTTGTTCCAAAATGCTGCCTTTGTGCAGAACGAGTGTGTCTGGGACACGGCCTCGCTCGGCGCGTTGAGAAGCCCTCACGCTTGCTCGGAGTCCCTCGGGAGACTGTAAATCTGGCATTTTTCAGGAGAGGTTTGTCTGGTGTGCAGAGCTAGCAAATTATCTTTTCAGTGTGGAAATCCATACCTTGCTGCAACACATCTTTTCCTTGGCTGTCTGAGGCTGTTGGAAGATATGAAACTTGGTCTTAAGTTATAGCCTTTGAATCGAATTCTTGTTCGCAATACAAAGTAAAAATACTGAACAATTAAGTTTATGTGATGTTCATACTTGAAATCCAGAGGGTGATATCAGAGGCTCTCGTATTTGATCTACGCGGTTCCTCTGAGTATTTTTGCCATTTTATTGCATTGCTCTATCGAGGGAGTATTATTTATATGATATAATCCTCATTTGGTTCCAGTTTATTAAATGAAAGGAATGTGTTAGGCAGTCAGTTCTTAAGAGGTCTGGAATCTGGACTGTAATTGAATCCATTCCCTCTCAGCTAATTTATGTAATCTGATGAGAAACAAGTGTAGTACAAATTGTTCAAAGAAAATGGAGAATGTTCACTTTATGGAACCGTACCAAAACAAAGTTCTCTGAATGAAGCAGCACAGCAGAAGGCAAGGCTTGGGTTCCCTTCTCGTCCGATCGAACGTACTTGGAGCCTCTCTCCCGGCGAAGGGGGACGAAGGGAAGGTCTCGCAGAGGAACTGTACTCTTTTGGTTTTGTGTGAGCTCCTGCCTGGTTCCTTAGTTTTCCGTGGCAGTGTGCTAGATGTGGTATTTTTGATACTGTGCACCGGGTAGCACTTTGTCCTCGCACCTGGCTTGCGTGGCTGCAGTGTTTTCATTTATCCTTCCTCGTGCGCACATTCTTTTCTGCCGTACCTGTACCTCGTGGGTTGAAGAGCGGTTTGCAGGGGAGCTCTGCTGCTGGCCTGTTCACCCGGGCCAGAGCCCAGAGGGAAGGAGGGGTGGGTGGTGGCACCCAAACCAAACTCCAGCGGTGCCTCTGGAGCCAGCAGCCCACGTGCAGGCCTGGTGGTAACCCCAGTGTTCGGCCCAAAGGGTGGGATGCTCGGTGGGCGCCTGTAAGTTAATTAGTGCCAGCGGGCAGAGATGGGAGTGGGTCACGTGCCACAGGCAGCGTGTGCCTGGTGACAGCTGTGATCTGCCAGCTCCCAGGGGGCAGGAGCTGCAGGGGGGTTAGAGAAAAAAAGGCTGTTGGTTGTGGCATTTTCTGTTTTGTTACCAGGAGAGGGTGCTTTTGCAAATGTAACAGGAGTTTGTGCTTGTGTTGGAGGATCCGAAGTGGGCCCTTTCTCCAGGGGCCCTGGTGGTGAGTTGGTTGCAGTAGGCTCTGGAAGGGAAACCCTGTGGTACCTCACTCTTGCCGTGTGTCTGTTGGCCCCATCCATCACCAGTTTGGTGTGTGGCTCCCCAGCTGTCCCACCTAGCTTGAGAGCAGTCAGTAGTGTTGAATGCCTGCAAATCAGAGGCTCATTGGTGTCCCTAATGATCAGATGCCACACATATAGGCCATGAGTAAAGCCCAAACTTCGTTTCAGCAAGAAGGTCAAACCAACCTGAGTTTTCAAAATGTGAACTCTCAGGTCTTGGAGAGGACTGTACAGACTCAAGCCCCTAATTTGCAGGGATTACCATGTTGCTTGTAATACTGTATTGTGAAAGAATTCAGGGTTGAAGACAAAATACCTCTCTTCAATATCCCACTTTTGTAGTGACATTGCTGTGGCTGATAAATTGCGTGGGATCTCTTAGGCAAGAGCTACAGCACTGTGAGGAGGGCAGTGCTTTGTTTTGTAATTTACAAAAAGTAGATGCAGTTTCTTTCAGTTGTTTGTCATCACACCTAATGTTTACAAAACCCCCTGGGCCTTTGGTTGCAGCTGAGTTCTGGGTTTGCTGCCCAAGGTGCTGATGGTAGCAGGCCAGTCACTGCTGAGGCTTTGGAGCAGTGGGTGGTGAAGGGGTGAAGAGGGGGAGCCCGAGGAGACTGAAGCCAGGGCTGGCTGCTGTTGCTCTGGGCATGGGGCTGGAGCCAGATGGGGAAGAGCATCTTCTCACCACATCTGTGTGATTCAGAGTCCTTCCCTTGTATCGTGGTGCTCCCCATGTACGACGCTCAATATCCGCACCCACAGGTGCCCTGATTGTGGAGGGTTTTTCAGTACCTGCACTATAGGTTCTTTTAGTATTCGTGGCTCTGTCAGTCACCCTACAGGCTCCTGACTGTGGATGTTGCTGTCTCACATTTGACATCCAGGATTTGCGTCCCAGTCTTCCCATGTTTTGGAGGTGAAGCAAGGCCTCTGTGCTGCCGTGAGGAGTGGCTGTGCAGGAGTTCTGGGGACAACCCTTGGGTGTGAAAGGGGAGCAGGTGTCAGATGGGTGGGTAGGTAGGAAGGAGAGTACATTCAGACTCCACGTTTGCATGTGTGAGCAGAAACATTCACTGCTGCCAACTCCGTAAATGTTTGATTTGGAGATGGGTGGTTCCACATCTGGCTCATGTTTAAATGCAGCAAATATTACTTTTCACTTTTAATTTCTCTCCTTTTTTCAATCCCAACTTCGATCTCGTAAGAAAGATCGAAAGTCTCTTCAGAGGAAAGGTGGGCTTTTTTTGTAGCTTCGAACAAACTAACCACAGACATTTTAAATTGGGAAATGGAAACTACAAATCACTAAAATCTTAGGGGAGAAAAAGTTGTAACTTGGGGAAAAAGCTAACCTGCCCTCCTTTTATTGTCTCTAGAAAGAACAGAACAGAAAGAAAAAAAATCTCTCACAAACCAGAAATTGGCCAAGGGCTTGTGTGGAATGTGATTTGGATTGAACCTTTTGTGTGCAGTTTGGGAATGAGGAACGATTCCCAGTTGTTTGCACGTGAAGACAGCGTTACGAGGTACAGACAGATGCAGGAGGGACCTAAACAGAGTCGGTCCTTCTCCTCTTGCTGATTCCCTGACAATAAAGGGGATGCTTTTGCAGTAGTTCCCTGTGTGTTGGCTCACTCCGAGGGAGCTCTGCAGGCCACGGGGTCACATCCTGTGGTTGGTTGCGCTGTCTATTTAACATATCCCTTCGGTGACTGAGCGTGCGAGGGGTTCAGGACACGCCGTGCCCTGGGTTTGCTGCCCGGGCAGACAGACGTCAGCTGTGTGCTGCTCC
>NW_020885042.1:482370-482676 GCF_003945725.1 Corapipo altera
GGCAGCCTGGCACTGCTGCTGCTCCCGGGGCAGCCTGGCACTGCTGCCACTCACGGGGTGTCTGAGGAACTGCTTCTGCCTCCGACTCCAACCAGGAAATAGCTGTGGCCAAAACCCTTATGTCCAGATTTTTTTATTGGATGGTTAAATGGAATAACTAGTGCTTTCTTCAGTTGCCAACTGTATCCTAGCAAGAACAATGGGCAGCTCCTCACGTGTGGTGCTGGTAAGCGCTGGCCTTGCTCGTGGTGCTGGCTGCTGCAGGTACAGCTGGTGCTGCAGGTACAGCTGGTGCTGCAGGTACAG
>NW_020885042.1:482686-488394 GCF_003945725.1 Corapipo altera
TGCAGGTACAGCTGGTGCTGCAGGTACAGCTGGTGCTGCAGGTACAGGTGGCAGCCAGAGTGGTGTTGTCTCTGGAGAACCACCTCTTGCCCTAAGCAGAGCTGATGCCTAAGGCTTGGCAGGGGGCAGCGCCAGGCCCCGGGAGAGAGAGCCCAGAGAGCCCGTGTCTGTGCCTGGCTGAAAAGACCAGAGGCTCTTTCTGGATGACTAACTTGCAGGAACCAGAACTAACAGCGAGGGAGGGACTTGTTTTAACTCCTTGGAAAAACTTTCCCTGAAACTTCCAGAACTATTATTTGGAAGAGAGCGGGTATCTTTAAAGTATTAAGTGGGAAGAAGCAGGCAGAGAACAGCCCCTAATGAGCTCAGGGTGACTCTGCCATTACTGGCTTTTGTGGCTGCATTTTCCAAGCTCTGCTGTCTGAGATATGTCAGTAATTAAAAGATTCAGTGAAGCATGGATCTGCAACTGCATTTCCCATATCCTTGGTGAGGTCTAAGCAATCAGGGTCTTGAAATAAACATTTGGTTGAAAAATTCCTCAGTACCGTGAGCTGAATCTACTCATCTCCTGTGCTGCAGCAGAGACCTGAAAGTAGTTTGATTACAAACAAAACTGTTTCAGTTAAAGGCTCTTGTTCAGTATTGCTGTGTTTTCCCTTATTTTGGATTATTGGGGCCACGTATTGGTCTTTTCTCCTGTGTGATGCCAGTTAATCTTCCTTTGTAAGGAAAGGCCTTGTGATGAATCATTTCACTGCTCATCCATAGATTTCATCAGTGAAAATACAGTATTTATGTAAAAATCATCCATGTCTTAGAGGATGTTCTTCTCCAGCCTCACTGCTCAGCCCTGAGCAGACACGAGTGGACATGCCAAACACATGGTAATCAGGAGAGAAGTGTTCCAAGGACTGATAACCACAGGAAAGCTTCCCCCGTGTGTTCTTATGCCCTGTGGCTTTTTAGCAAAACAAATGCAAACTGTCCAGCCCAAAATTATTGCTCTCTGTAAATATAAGATGAATGGAAGTGCCTCCATTCTCTCCTTAGAGGAGATTTTGGTGTCACCACCGACTGTGACATTTACTGCGGGTACAGAGTTTGCACGCTGCCCTAAGGGAACCCATACTGAGCATCTCGAGACTTTGGGCCAGGGGAGAGAGCTGTGGATGTTTGTCCAGCACATCTGAACTGTGTGCATGAGTTAGGGTCTACAGATTTTATTGGCCTGTATATGTTTTGTAGTCTTTTATATTTCTTTAGCACCCCTCCACAATCATAGTTTTGATCTTTTTATGTGGAGTCTGGATCTTTGGTCTTGCATCAGCTTTGGTTGCTCTTGTTGTGGTGGTTGTTTTGGATCACAGAATGAAGCTGGAAAGTAGCATGAGATTGGTGGTGAACTGCTCCATCATGAGCCACCAGCAGAATCACAGAAAAGTTGTTACTATTTAGTATAAAACACTAAAGTCATTAGATGTTCTCCTTTTGGCCATCAATGAAAGATGCAGTTGAGGAATATGCCCCATTAACTCTGATTGCCCACATCCAGCAATCAGATTACAGATGACTAAGACCTTTGGGCACTTCTCTGCGAGGCAGGCAGGGACAAGCAGTGCAGGCCAAGGCCCAGTTCCCACTGCCAAGCAAACAAAAGCCCAGGTGCTGAACAGACCGTGGCCACGCAGATGAGCTGCGTGTGCAGAACGTGGCTCTGCACGGAGGGGAGCGTCGCTCCTCTTCTTTGGCTGTTGTTCACTCGAGGGGTGTTTTATTTCAGCTCGGCTCTGGGCAGAGTTATTACAGATCCCACAGCACAAGTTCTCTGTGATGAGAGAAACATGTGATCCTGGGGCCCGAGAGAAGGAATTCTTCTGGAAGGCCCCTGCAGCGGGAAGGCTGCTGCTCCTGACCACCTGAGCAAACAGCCAGCCTGGCTGGTGAGCCCTGAAAAGCCAGCCTGGGGGACACAGGGAATGGCTGGACACAAGGGCCTTTGCTCTGGGCTTCCCCTCCTGCCCTGCCTGGCCAAAAGGTGACTTTGTGGGGCTGGGAACATACTGCTGGGACAGAGCTGGTGGCACTGACTCAGACTCGTTGTGAGGAGCCCTGCCAGAGCAGAGCGCACAGAAGCCCATCTCAGGCAGCCGAGCAGATGTGCAGAGGGGGTGCAAGGCAGCCGAGGCAGAGCTGCAGGGGGGAATTCTCCAGATGACAGTCAGAAGAGCTGGGATGTGGGAGCCACAGCAGCAGAGATGGCTTTGGTAAGTGAATTCTGCACAGGCCGAGAGCTAAGCAACTGCGAGCACAAATGTGGGATTGGTCTTCACATGCCGAACAGATTTTGCTAATATCACTTTGTTATGCAAATTAGTAATTATTTCGTTTCCCCTAGAAGGAGTATTTGTGGTTTCCTCTTCCCTGGGACTTCCGAGTGCTCGTGTGAAGGGAACAAATAACTGCCAGGTTACCGGGTTGCGTGTTTTGTGGCAAGCTCTGAAAAAGCACAAACCTGGAAGGTTTCTGGTGGAGGTTTTTTAAATAGCAGTTCGGAAGGCACTGCTGGAGGGTGGTGAGGCTGGCCCTGGCAATGGCACAGGAGTTGCTTAGCACTTAAATGAACTTGGTTTACATTGAAGCCTGCTGTGTGCCTGTGGCTAAGGTGTTAAAAGGCCAGGTTGCTTCACCCGTCGGAGACTCCGTGGTGGATTGGGATGGACTGCACTAGCATGGAGATGCTTGGGCCAGCAGGGAGGAAGCAGGGCCTGCAGACCCACCTGGAGCTGCACAGGCTGTAGCTGGGAGGGAGGGTAGCTGTTGATAACTGTTGTTTGCAGCACTCGTGTAGAAGTGGAGAATGAATAGCAGAGAGGTGCCAAAGCACTGTTCCCTCAGAGGTCAGGGCTGAGCCTTTGTCAGCCGTCACTCGCTGTGGAGAGGAACTTCCCATGTGCTCTGCTTTGCTTTGCTTTGCTTTGGCTTCTGTGCTCACAGGGCTCTGGCATTCAAAAATATCACAATAAGGGGAGTATTTTTAAGCTTTGGGAGCTGCAGAACTCTGTATGATGAGTGTCCTGCCACGTCACTGGGACAGTCCATAAGGCAAAGGTGGTGTTGTGCTCATGCTTAGGAAACACAGCAGCCATCTGACAAGAGAAGGCTTCTTCTGCCCCGAGAACTGACTCTTTCCTCTCTGCCTCACTCCCAGAGTCGTCTTTCTCTCTCCTCTCGGGCTGTAACAGAGTTGTACAGGGCTGACTTTATATTTTAGACATTTAAACAACCGCGGTCAAGTGGTGGGGCGAGGCTCTGAGAGCCAAATTCGGATTTAATTTTGCATGAATGGGGCTTTCTGCTAACACTGGAAAAGTTTTAAATAAAAGCTCAGCCATAGGGTGCTTGAGCTTGCACGATGAACTTAACGTTAGCTCTTGACTAAACCCCCTTTGCTTGAGAATGGTGTTAAATCCGTGCTCTCTCTGAGGGCTTGTGTTTTAAAGTCGTGCTCAGAATCAGGCCGCAGCTCAGAGGATGTGTTGGAGATGGCAAAACATCATATTCTTGCAGTACATTGTTTGGTACTGGAGGTGTAGAAGAGGATTCAAGTTATGCCCCTTTTATTTACGGAGTTGTGGTGTGTTGTTGGTTGGTTTTTTTTTTAATATTGCTTTTCTCGGCAGTAGGAAATAACGTGACTGAAGCTTGAAATGGCAATTCCAGTATTTCAGATGCATAAAGAGCCTTCTTTGGGATTGACAGTTCAGCCATGGATATTAGCCAGAGACTGCTGCTTGTGCTGATTTTTGTAGCTATCAGTTCAAATAATTTTGTTTTCTTTCTGCAGGGACCTGCATTGGTTTTATTACTTGTGTTCAAAAAAATCAATCGTGCCTTAATGTTTTAATTATGAATGTTCACTTGGGCGGTTTGTTTTCTGTATTGCCCTAATGTCCATGTCTGACATAGGAAAGTGAGAAGTACAGTTAATTGTACTGTTAGCATCGATGCTGACGTTGTGTGTTGTCCCAGTTCCTCACTGTGTGGGTGTAACCCAAAGTATTCTACACCCTCTATGTCACTTCCCAGGAACTGGTAACAACAGACCGTTTGCAGCAGCTGCCCAGAGCACTCTTGGCCCCTCAGGCTATAAGCTGGGTGTTAAGAAGCCTGTGAGACAGAAGGATGTTCCTGTCCTCACACCAATGACTCAGGTGTGATAACACCCCTCCGGGGAGTCACCAGCACCTCCACACCCAGCCTGAGGGGTCACGTCTGCTAATGGGCCACCGAGGATTCCAAAAATACCTCACCGTTCACGGTCACCCAGTGTGGAACTCCCCGCCCTGGGGGAGGTGCTGGGCGTTCCCACCCAGTGTAATTTGAGGGGCAATAACCAATGTATTGCAGTGTTGTATTTGGGGCTGGATAATGATACACTTTGTGTAGCACGTCGAAAATGTGAGTGGCCTCAGCTGGCAATACTGTGTGCGAAGCTCCATGCACTGATCTGCAGGCTGATCTTATTATTCCCCTTCTCTGGCTCAGAAACCAATGCGTTTATAAACAGGGACAATTTAACGAGGCTCCTCTTCCACCTCCCCTGCGTTCTCAGGCAGATGTGCAGGTGAGGCACCCTTTGTGTTGTGAAGAGGATTTCGGAAGGGACAGTGTCATATCTGACGGGGTGTTGTGGCATTGGTAAGGGGAGTAAGATATTTCTGTTCTTTTGGTGCTGAAAGGCAGCACATGCAGGAGGCACGGGGAATTGTCCCAGCCGAGTAAGGAACACCTTGCTGTTCCCTGCTGGGGTGGGATCGTCCTCATGTGCAGGATTTCCCTGGGTGCGTGTCCCTCTCGGTGGGCTCGAGGCTGCAGGGCACACCTATGCCAGCCCCGTCTGGGTTGGAGGGTGACAAAGAAGGAAGCCGAGGGTCACCGAGTGTGAGCTGGTACTCCTGGTATTCTGGAGAGGCGAGCAGAGCCCCAGCACAGCTCTCGGGGAGCATCCCTTCCACCTGCCCGGGGAGCATCCCTTCCACCTGCCCGCGGCGGACTGTGCTCTGCGCCCGGCCAAGCCGGGAGACGTTCCAAGGGAGAAGGGCGAGTGCGGCGGGACTCGGAATTTTTGTTTTATGGCGATCGCGTTACCGTACGGCCTTTGGGAGGGGCTGGCTGGAGGCGGGCAGGGGAACGTCCCCCGCCTGGTTCCCCGTCCGCCCGGGGGGATGGAGTTGGCAGAGCCTGCCCTCCCCTCCGTCCGTGCGGTCTCCGCGCTCCCCGGGGGTGGCGGTTCCCCGCGCTTCGCCCCCGCCGGAGCGAGGGCGGGCGGGGCGATCGCCGCGGTTACACCCGCACCGGGCGGCTCACGCCCGGCTCTGCCCGGGGAGCGGGGAACGAGCGTCGGGAGCAGCACCGCCGCCTCTGCCCGACAGCAACCTGCGCGACCGGGAATAAAAACCCCTCGCTCCCCGCCGGGAAAGAAGGGAGGGAGGGAGGGAGGGCGGCCGGTTTAGACCGGGGCGCTTTCCTCCGCCCTGCTTTTTCCCTTTTTTTTTTTTTTTCCTTGTCCAGAAGCGGAGGACACCCCGTCCGCGGCTTTCCCCGCAGCGCCGTCTGCGCCTGCCGGGGCCGCGCCTGCCCCGGGCGCCGCTGGCCGGGGCGGAGGGGCGGGATGGCGGCGCCGGCCCGCTGGGTGCTGTGCCTGT
>NW_020885042.1:488794-505372 GCF_003945725.1 Corapipo altera
CCGGGCGGCGGCGGGTGCCGGGGTCTGGGGACCGCGGCGGCAGGGGCACGGGCAGGGGCACGGGCGGCTGCCGGCGGCGGACGGGGTGGCGGAGCACATGCTGCGGCTCTACGAGCAGTCCCTCGGCAGCCGGGACCCGCCGGCCGCGGCAGGGCCGCCGCTCCGCCGGGGCAACACCGTGCGCGCCTTCCGCCCGCTGCCCGCAGGTGAGTGCGCGCCGCGCCGGGAGGGGGGACCCGCGGGGCAGCGCTCGGCTCCTTGTTTTAGTTACTGCCTTGCCGCTTCAGCTCGGCGTGTAGCAGCGCTGCCGAGTACAGTGTGAGGGAGGTGCAGTAATTAACGGATCGTCTCCGGAGTCTCCCGTTAGTGCTGTCTTGCACGTGTAGCTTCTGTTGAACCAAGGGCTGGTTTGCACTCGATGGAGCCGTGGCACGGTTTGGTGATACTTCACACCGTCTGCGGTGTTCTCACGTTGGGAAGTGGCGATAGTACTGGCAGTTAGAGGCAGTGACAGAGGAGTTCAGTGGAAGCATGATTTGAGCATGGTAAATACTGCATCTTGGCATCTTTGGCAGTGGCACTTAGATATCTCTGTGATTACAGACTAACATGCACAGGTGGATTGGTGAAAACATAAAATCACTTTCCATAACGAGGGGGGGAATGTTTAACATGCCAACATCCCAAAGGAGCAGTGTCCCAGCAGAAAGAGAAGATGTCTTGGCCACTGTCTTGGCGCTCCATCCCCTCGCTCTGTTCTGGGTTTTGTGCATCTGAGCTCTGCGAGGGCTAAATTGAGTTGTTGTCTTTCTCTTGCCATAGGCAACAGCAGCTCGTTTTGTGTTGTACTGATGGCAGAAAAGCACATTTCCGGAAAACCCTTAGATCAGATGTTCCTCGGGATGGTGGCTGGAGTGGAAAGGCTTTTTCTGGTCTCTGATTCTTCCTTGTGTCTGACTGTCTGGCCAGCCCTGCGATGGAAATGGCACATTCACCGTATTCCTCTTTTGAGGGGCTTAGTCTCCAGATCCTCTGCCTTGATCGTTGCACTCCTTGGCTCCAGATTTCAGTCTCTCCTGGGCTTTCCCTCGTCCTTAATGGGGCTGCATCAGTTAATTTAATACCTTGTGTTGCTGTTACTCCTTTATGTTTTACCATCCCTGCTGCTAACTCCCTCAGGACTCAGCTTTTTGTCTGCCACGAGCAGAAGCTCCCCAAGAATCTGGGGATTCTTCTCCATCTGCAGCAAGAGGCCTTGAAGCAAATCTTTAGTGGTTTCATTTGCAGTTTAATGTTGCAATTTAAGTTGACACTTTCAGGAGAGAAACTGTTTCTTTTCTGAAACAGGGCTCTCAAATGTGGCTGTGAAACCTTTCTGTCCTTGCTTTTCCCCTCCAGGGCTGCTGGTTCTTATGTGGCACATGGGAAAGGCCTTGCCCAGATCTCCCAGGTAACCTACCACACAAATCTTTGAGACCCTGTAAGACAGATGTTGTATGATGAGCCCAGGAGTTGGTGGGATTTGTTCACAGTCATCCCTGTTTGTGATGGAAGAGCAGTGGTGTCACGGGTGGTAGCTGCAGCCTCGGAACCCACAGCCAACAGAAACCAACTGAGACAATCAAATCAAGCCTCCTAAAAGCTGTTCAGTGCAAGTTTCTCTCCCTGTGGCTCGGTCCTCCAAGGGGATGGGGTGAGAGCTGCAGCGCTGGGTGGCACCTCGGAAGTTTGCCTCCCACGCTGCCCTGAAATCTCTGGTGCCCCAGATTTTGTGACTGGGCTGGAGTGTCAAAGGTTGCTCGTTTGACCTCAGGGGTTTGGCCTTTGGTTTTGATGAATGTTCACACGATCATTTATTCTGGCAGGTTTGTTTTTCATTAATCTTGCTAGATTATCTCGTAGCCTAACTGTTCAGTTTGAATCGCTCAGAAGAGGAACCTTTGCTGCCTGTGACAAAGCTGAAAAGAAACCCCAGGCCCCAAATCCAAGAGGAGTGAAGTAAGGATGTACCCCTTCCACAGGGCACTTGTCTCTCATGGGTTTACCTGCTCTCATTTGTTGCTGTGTGTTTGAGTCAAGGGATGTTCAGCTGTGATTTCTGTGTCAGCTCTCGTCACTGTTGCAAGGACATTTCTAGGATGACAGAAACAGCCCTGAGAGAGAAAGAGAGGGGAAAGAGAAAAGCCCCAGAAGCAGACTAGGTTTGCTTCTGAAAGCATTTTTAATCCCAGCATCGCTTAAGGAACGTGTCTTGCAAATGAGTCATTTAAAAAACTCGACTCGGGTTGGAAGGTCCCTCTAATGATGTTATAGTAAGAGATATTACTTTAAACTCTTTTTTATTGTCTGAATTTCAAGTAATTTCAGGTATTACACCTGCCTCTAGGCCAATTCTTGTGGTTTTAGAACAACTGTGTTCTCCTCCCTTTTGAAAGGCCTTTCTTGGCTTTGTTGTGGTGTGAGGTGCCCACGCACATGGGGCAAAGGGAGCAGTGCACGGGGCAGGCAGCACCTCAGCAGCTGCCATGAGCCTGCAGGGGCCAGTCTGGGCCAAATGCTGGCCCCTCTGAGCACCAGTGACAGCAGGGCTCTTCTGCAACGAGAGCCTTAAAAACAGTCAGTCAGGAGACAGTGAGAGCGTGGGGGTTTGGGGTTTGGTTTAAGCTTTTTTTTTTGGCTGGGTTTTTCGTTGGTTTGGGGTTATTTTGCTGTACCCCCTTAACTTGCTTGGCTTGTGCTAGCTTCCACTTAGAGGTTGGGTTTGGTTTTCACTCTTCTGTGGTCTTTTCTCTTCAAACATGTAGAAGACAGTTGCTGTGCCCACTGTGTAGCACACTTACCATGTGCAGTGTGCAGGTTTGTGTTTCATATTGTGAAGTGCACACGTAAGTCAGATCCTCAGCATGCACCATTGCTGCTTCCAGAGGAGTTCTTTATTGGAGCAGCTGCTGGCTTTAATCACAGTGGTGGACTTGCTGCTTTTTTAGATCAAGTTGCTAGCTCATGTGACCTTACCTGCTTTGCTGAAGGAATTAGTAGAACTACTTTGGCAGCGGGTCCTGTGCTCTTTCAAAGCAGAGAACCACATCCTACATCTTTCTCTTGGCAGTACAGGAGTTGGTAACTGGGAAGCAGCAGTTGAGTGAGAGCGAAGGTGGGAGAAAAGAGAAAATCTGGCTTCCAAATTTGTGTTCTTGTTTGGGAACTTGTTCCCATTTCCAGCTCCGAGTGAACTTTTGTAGCTGGGCTGTGAACTCAGGAAAACCAAATTTCACAGTGGAAACACTGACACATTCTTCATGGTGCCCTGGCATGAGGGCACCACTTCAATATCTTATTGAAATGATGGCTCATGGTGACTGTATAACTACATAGTCCTTGTTACTGCATCCTTTTTCACCCGTGGGACAGATTTGGCAGTCCATAAAAATGTCAGGGCGTCCTCTATAAAGATAAATACACCACATGTTAACAGGCTCATTCCAGCTTAGTGATGCCTTGAAGTGCCCCCTGTGACAGGAATGTGTTCATGCTGGCCATGTCTGTCTCCACACACAGGTGTCCTACCTGGTGCAGTTCCAAAGAGCTCTGTCACGCAGAGCTTGGTCTCCGAAAGTCCTCGTCAGGCTGGCAGCAACACGGGGTGGAGGGGAGCAGAGCTGTCTGCTCAGATCTGGCCCCGTGGTGTGTGGAAGGTAGCAGCTGTGTGGCTCTGTTGCATGTACTTTTTTCTTGGCTTTTTTTTCTTCCTAAATCTTACCCTCCAGAAAGATTTCCAGCGGAATCTGTCCTCAGAGCTCAAGGGCAAAGTTTCATTTAAAGGAAAGGAAATGTTCCTGAGGAAAAGGTGCATTTATAGGTATTTTTAAGCTGACTCTTTCTTGCCATGCCTGTCATTTTGAAGCCCGGGGAACGCTTGTTTCACGTTCCCATCCAGAGCCGGGTGTCCGTGTGGCACGAGGGGCCTCCTTGGCACAGTATTCCCAAGTTGGGATGGAAACCCATGTCCCTCCATTGGGTTTTTTGGGATGGAAGCCGTTGAGTCCGTGGGTGTCTGTGCTGCCCAGGAGATGATTTTGTTGATGAGAGATCGGAGAACTCAGAGCTGCTGGAGCTTGGAGGTCTTTTTGTAGGAAAACAGCACCATCTGCTGCAAGTGCTTTCTCTGGGCATGGGGTTACAGGCTGGGAGTGGCTGCTGGAGTTGGGCTTTGAACCAGAACTTTGGACTCCTCGTGTGTCTGTCCCACGCCCTCTGGAATTTCTTTACAAAAACAGCAGCTTGTTTGGTTTTGTGCTGCAGTGTTCCACTTCAGAACAGGCAGGGTTTGTTAAGTGGAATTCTTACTAAAAATTAAAATCCAAACCTGTCATTCAAGTTACAGCAATGGTTTAAATAATAACCTCTTTAACAGGTGCTCGTGGGACACCACACATTCTGGTTCCTAAGACTGATGTACTCAGTGTTCTGCCAAATTATGCATTAACCTTATTCCATTGGTGATTATAAACAAAGCAGATGTCAGGTCCTTGTGTGTGCTCAGCACCAGTGTGACCAACAGCCAGTTTTGGTTTGAGGGATTAAAAGCAGGATCGAATTGGAAGGAAATCTAGTTCCCTGGGCATAAATAACAGCTGGAAACAGGATGGATTTGGGACATCAGTCTTCAGCTCTTGGGAACTTCCCTCTGTGCTCTGCCCTCAGGTTGGGCTGAATGTGTAAACAAGGGTGTCCTCTGTAAATGGTTTGGCCTTTGCATTGCTTTGGCCCTGTTTCACTGAGGAAAACGTGTGTTGTTTTCCCATAATTCCATGAAGCAATGCATCTGATAATCTGGGGAGAAGGGCTCTGTCTTTCTAGTGGGATGGGACCACTTCCTGCTGGTTTAATGGATGGGTTGAAATATTCATGACCAAAAAGTGTTTAGAAGAGGAGGCTGCTGGGATTGTTGGGGTGGGAATGGGGCAGCACAGGGGGAATATGCTGGACTTACCCAAATGGCATCAGCAGCTGGGATGTCACACAGAGTGTCACACGGAACATGAAGCTGTCAAAGTCTTTGACAGACCAGTGCTGGAAATCATGTTCTCACTTGCTTGGGCAGGGACTTCCCCAGTGTTTTGAGGGTGAGGCTGTTCATCTGTTCATCCCTAGTCCAGGGCCATCTCCATGCTTGTCATTGCTTGGAAAACAAACAAACAAACAAACACCCCCCCCCCCTCAAATACTGGTAGAGAAAAACTCTCTTGCAGAATTCTGTAAACTAGAACTTCTTTGCAGCCTCTGAGGAGGGCTTTGACGTGCTGTGGTGTCCAAAAAGCATTGAATTTGGAATCCCCTTGTTTTTTCTAACATGTTGGGTTGTTCCCAGCCCTTTGGGGGGCTGCAGAGTGTCCCTTAGCTCTCCTAGATTTGACTTTTCCATGCAGCCTGCTTTGACAGCTTGACATTGGGATGTGTGTTTCTCTCGCTCTGAAGGGTGGATTTACCTGCAGCCCAACCAGGACATTTTAAAACAAAAATTAAATCCTTCCCCCCTTCTGCTGCACTCTGTGGGGGTTAAAGGAGTCCCTCACCTGTTTCCCTCTGGCTCTGGCACGAAAAATGAAGAAGTGTCCTGGGTGGAATGATTTCCAGACCCTGTGTCATTGGTTATTCTCAAGGGAAACTTGAAGCACAATCAGTGTCTGGTCTGGCCAGGAGGCTGTCAGATCAGCCTCCGTGTCTTCTCCAGGACTTTGTTAAGTGTCCATAGCCTGTCACATCAGCCTGCGTGTCTTCTCGATGACTTTTTTACATGTCCATATTCTTATCTAAGTGTTTGTTTTTCCAGGGAGGTTGGAAGGGCAGGAAATGTACGTTTTTAACTTGACGTCACTCACGGAGTCTGAGAACGTCCTGTCGGCCTCAGTGTATTATTATATTGGAGATCTGCTGCGGGTCAAGTGGAACTCCTCCCAGCCCAGCAGCTGCTCTCATCACAGCCAGAGGAGACCTGACATTCACATATGTCTGTCGGTTTGGACCTTTCCTTCTGTTGGGAACCAGCCTCGGAGCCTGGGACATTTCCTAATCAACGTCTCCACTGCTTCCCAGGACGTCCTTTCCTGGCAGTGGGAGGACATCACTGGACTCCTGCATGAAGCGAAGCGAAACAACGAACTGCTGATCGGTGTCAAAATGACTCTGAGGAGCCACCAGCCCTGGGAGAGGGCACCTCCTTGCTGTGAACCCTACATCCTGATCTATGCCAACGACTCCGCCATCTCAGAACCAGAGAGCGTCGTCTCCACTCTGCGAGGGCACCGTCACCCTCTGGCAGGAGCCTTTCCCAGGGCAGACGGCCGGGTGAGGAGCAGCCTTGGGAAGCGCCGGAGGACACGCTCTGCAGACACCCTGTTGCCTTTGCAGAACAACGAGCTGCCGGGGGCTGAGTACCACTATGGCCAGAAGGAGAGATGGGGAGGCAGGAAACCCTACAAAACCTTCCAGCCACAGTTAGCAGAGAGGGCCAGGAGTAAGAAAAAGCCAAGGAAGCCTCCTGGCCAGCAGAGGCAGACTCTGCAGTTCGATGAGCAAACGCTGCAGAAGGCGAGGAGGAAGCAGTGGAACGAGCCCAGGTCCTGCGCCCGGCGCTACCTCAGGGTGGACTTTGCAGACATCGGCTGGAGCGAGTGGATCATTTCCCCCAAGTCCTTCGATGCCTATTACTGCTCGGGGGAATGCCAGTTTCCCATCCCAAAGGTACGAGCTTTAGGGATTCCTTTGCACTGTAAGCTGTGCGTTTCCTTTCCTGAGGCAGTACAGGCAGCCAGTCCCATTGTGTGTTGGGCTCTAGGACCTGAGTGGTGTCTCTGTCTCCTGCTGCAAGGGGCAGTGCTTAGAACATCCAGTAAACAGACAGGCTTGCGAAGGGAATTAAAAAAATACTCGGTGTTAGTTTTTTGTCCAGAACCGAAATTGCCATAAAACATTTCCTGAATAGTGCTTATGATCTGTGAACTTGTTATTAACCGGTTTAATAAACATAAAACAAGCCAGCAGTTGTGCCCCAAAGGAGCCTGTGCTGCCAGGCCCACGTGCCAGGCCCACGCCACAGTCGGTGGGCACGGCACCCTGCAGGAAGAGCACGTGCCTCGTGAGGCAGGGCTGGCACAGGGGCAGGGAGCCCTGGGTTGCAGATGAGTCAGGCGAGTTACTCCTGTGACAGAGTGAGGGGATCCAAGAGCGATGGATGCTTTCAGTGTCCCCTGGTTTGCATGAGTTGGCATGTGAGTACCAGGAAAGGCTGATGTGCTCCCAGCCCTGTGACCCAGGTGGATGAACTGGGCTCCAAATGTACCGTGCCCTTCTCAGCAGCAGGGACCCCCCCCCTGAGGCTCTCCAAAGGTGAGAGTGGGCTGTGGGTTTGGAGGCTGGGCTAGGACGAGGGGGGGGGGGGGGTGAAGAACGCCTGCAGGACACTGCACTAAAGGCAGCGCTTGGACTCACTGCAGCATCCCATTCCAGAGCCTTTATTCCTGCCCCAGGGAAGCCTGAGCAGTTAGTTCCAAAATATAGATGGCATTTCAGGGGCTCGAGGAACCCAGGGAGGAGGAACCATGCCGAAGGGGATGGAGCCCAGGGGAAGCAGCTGAGGAGGGCAGAAGCCTCTCCTTGAAGGAGGAGATGACTTGCCTGACTACCTCCAGCTGCAGTGGCAGGCTTTCAGGTTTTGAATCAAGGGGAAAAGGGAACAGGAAGAGACAGAGTTCTTACCTTGGGATACACTGTGTTGGGCCTTTTGCTGTGTTGCTGGAACCGTGCTGGGTCACACCGGTCAGTCAGCGTGCAGATCAGAAACCTTAGTGGTGCCACACCTGGACTGCTTCTGTTCTAACGGTAAGGGCACAGAAATTATAAAAAGGCCTGCTGTATCCCTCTGCTTAGGACTGGGTTAGCATTTCCAGCTGCGGTGTTGGCTGTAAAAATGTGATTAAAGAGTCCCAGCAGCGGAGCGCTGCAGCTGTTTCAGCCCTGCAGAGCTGTGCGTGGCAGAGGGATCTGAGCGGTGGAAGAGCAGGGTATTGATCCCCGCCGTGGGTTCAGGGCTCCCTGAAAGCCACTGGGAGATTTCAGTCCACTGTTGAAATTCAAATTGTTTGGTTCCTGCGCTTTTTTAATCTCAAAAACCAAAATGACCTTGTTTTCCAAAGAGAATGAAAAACTGAATTATATACGGGGGTGTCCTCTGGAGCTGTGTGTTGTTCTGGAGCGATGCAGAATGCCTGGGGCTGCTGCTTGGACCATGTTTGCAAAATGGTACTCTGGCTGTCAGGCACCAACAGCCTAATGTGTGCCTGTACGTGTAGAATGTGCCCTGGCTGAGGGCAGGCTCCTGGAGCTGACAGCCTGTTGGGGAACTAAGAACTTCTCACCTCTGATTTTCTGGCCTTCCACATTCCCCAGTTCCAGGAACTGGTTTGGCTGCTGTCAAAGCCACACGTGTTGGGCACGTGCCGTATGGAAGATGTTCCGTGCTGGGTGAGACCTGTGTCAAACAGAGATGCTTTTTTTGGGACAGAACATGCCCAGGTTGTTCCCGCTGACGGCCGAGGCCATGCCTGAAACCCAGTCAGTGCTGCTTTGCTGGAGCTGGGTCCAGTGCAGTTCAACATCCTGGCAGTACATATTCCATACCTGCAGGAGAGCATTTCTGGTGCTACATGGCCTGTTCAGATGCCTGATTTGAGTTCCAGTGCTGCTGGCTCCAGGAAATAGGGTCTCCCTGGGTGTTGCACCCTTTGGCATGTGATCGGCAGGCCTGGGCCAGCAGCTGGGCTCCTGGTTGGTTGTGTGGAGAACTGCACTGCAGCTGAGGAAGGAAAGAAGCCTGGCTGCTACTGGAGCTTTCTGTTCCTTTTCCAGGCAGAAATGGTACAAAAACTGGAACTGTATGATGATCTAAGACATGTTTTTAAATCCCTGGCTACCACTGAATTCAAGAACAAACCAACAGACATTCCTTTCTTGAGATCAGCTGCCAAATGGAGACTTCCTACTAAATGTACTAACATGTTATGCAAACGACATTACGAGCTGGAATCTCACAGGTATTCCTGTGCTTTTTGCTTGCAAGGTCACTGAGACTTGCTCCTCAGGTTGGTGCAGATCTACCCCTAAGGCTGGTTGTCTTCCCAGAAGGAAATCATCTCGTGTCACAGCAGAACTGCAGGTTGCACATTTGGCCCCAATGACCTTGTTCCATCCATTTCACAGTGGTGTGTGATGGAGCAGCACAGGGAACTGGTTTGAATTCCAGGTTCTGTGTGTAAGAACAGCTCTAAAGAAAACAAACCAAGAGCCTTTGGCTGAAAGCTGCATTTTCTGCATTTTTCACGCCCACCTATCTTTTGTACAGGTACTTGGATCTGGAAAGATTTGGTGGGTCAGAGGTAGAACTTTGTATTTTGCATTTCTATGTGTTTGTCTTTATTTTTGTGAGCATCTTAGTATATTCTGGTGTTGTGAACGTGCCACAGGGACAATTTCATGCGGGGCTGTTAGGATCCAATTATTGAAAGCTGCCTCTGCCTGAATTAAGGGTGCCAACGAGACCATATGCCAAGGTCAATAGTACAGATTTTATTTAACAGTAAATATGAGGTAGGGAGAGAGAGAATGAGACAGATGAAGTAAGAAGATGAAGGTATCACCACCACATGGATTTTGACGGCATCCTGCCGGTCCTTCCGCTGGTCTCCTTGGTGCTGAGGGTCCCCCAGTCGTGTTTCCAGGGCACCACTTCTGTACAGTCCCAGCCCTGGATATCCACGGGCTGTCTCAGATGTTCCCCCAGCTTGGCATGGCCAGTTGTTTCCTTCCCCACAGCTTGCACAGTGGAGTTTTGTCCCGTGTGCTGATTTCAAACCTTCCCCTTGGTTTAGACCTGGGATTAGCGCTTTCCTTTCTCACAGTTTTCCACGGTGGGAATCTTTGTTGGGGTCCATTACCCGGGTCTGCCTTACTAGGCCTGGTTCCTGTTGTTGCCGTCTGCTCTCATCACAGGTTCCTGTGGTGGCTCACCTTGTGGGAATTGCCTTCTTTGACAGTGTTTGGAGATAATTATTTGCTTTCTTTAAGTCCTGACTGTGGGTGCAGTAACCTGCTGTGCCCTGTGTGTCTCCTGCAGGCCCTGAAGCCGTCCAACCACGCCACCATCCAGAGCATCGTGCGAGCCGTCGGAGTCGTGCCCGGCGTCCCCGAGCCCTGCTGCGTTCCCGACAGAATGTCCTCTCTCAGCATCCTGTTCTTGGATGAGAACAGGAACGTGGTGCTGAAGGTGTACCCCAACATGACGGTGGAGTCGTGTGCGTGCAGATAACCCCGGGAGGCCCCTCTGCCACGGCCGTGTTTGAGGCAGGGGCTGGGCAGGGCTCTCCTCACACCCACGCTTGGGTGGCACTGCCCGTGCGTTGCCTCGGGACAGAAAAGAAACTGTGACCCAATCCAGACCACGAGGATGGCAATGGAATGGATTCCAAGGGGAGAGAGGACCAACTTCATTGCTCTGGGAATGTGACCAACGTGCAAGTCTCGGCGATGGGACCTGACTGTTCCTGTGGAAATGGAGAGATGAAGGAGGAGGGATTTGTAGGTTTTCCAGACTGCCAGAAGGACACAGTGATCTATTTTTATACGAGATTTTGGAAGCAGCACGAACTGTTAATTGTTCTCTCTGTCCTTACAGGGACTGATGGATGGGGGGGTTAGAGGTGTAACATTCTTCATTGTAAAGCTGAGCTTCTTGCCTTGGGTTCTTGGGTAGTGCAGCGAGGAGGGCAAATCAATCTGACACCCTAAAAGGTAATGCAGCTTAGCCGTGCATCTCCTGGGTATGACATGCCAGCTCACCCTGTCTGTCTGTTCATTTTCATTGCCTTATTCTTTGGAATTCAGCTTTTTGGAGCTCAGTGCCCTCCCTTGTGAGAACCCAACCCTTGAGTGCTGAGTTCATAGCTGGGATTTCTCAAAAGCGCAGATTTTCTGTCCTGGACAAGTTTTCCTGCTGTGGCAACTCAGCTGGCCAGGGATATGAAAGTATCACACTCGGAGAAGCATCTGGGCAATTTGTTCCTAACAAGTGTTCTAGAACACAGTTCAAATAATCTTGGAGTTTTCTAACTGAAAGGAGGTTGTTTCCAGGTGGGGATCAGCCTCTTCTCCCAGGTAACAAGCACCAGGAGAAGTCATAGCCTCAAGCTGTACCAGAGCAGGTTCAGGCTGTACAGCAGGAAGAATTTCTCCATGGAAGGGCTGGTCAGGCACTAGTTTGATTAGTGCCCTGTTGTTGCTTGTAAAAACAGCATTTTCAAATGATTTCTGATGAAACATTTATCTTTGTTCAGGCTGTCATTTAAAAAAAAAATTGAAAATCATCCTCCAGCAGAAGTTATTTTGTATATGGAAAGTTTTACAAATGCTCTTTATTTATTTTATTTGTGTGTCCCTCTTGTCCACTTAATGTATCCTTCTTTATCTCAGCACTCTTTCAACACTGCAGTTTTCTTTGTCAGTGCAAAGATGAAGTGGCAGGACCATAGTGGAGTTCCAAGGACAGGTGCACCTGCACTGTCAAGGGTGTGTTTCACTAGTGCTGGATAAGCTTTGCCTGACCTGTGTTTTTTCCCTTCAGTAATGGGAAAGTTTCGCTGGGAACTCTGTAGAAAATAGAAAATAAAATTACTTTTTCAAAAGAAAATTCTCTTTTTTCAGCGTGGCGTTCAGATCTTTCAGAGCACATTGTGCCAGCTCTCGTTGTGCAGGGAATAACTCCTGTCAGCAGCAAGGTCCCGACTGAAGTGGCAGCTGCAGTTGTTCCTGTGGTGTGGGCCAGTGGAATTGCAGGAGAGTGGAAGAGGGCAGAACCTGTAGGTATTACCCCTACTGTGGGATCTCCAAATCCGTATCCTTTAAAATCAGAATGCCAGATGGCATTGGGGGCAGTGACAGTGCAACCTCTATAGGGGCTCTGGGGTCTCTATAATAGGTCTGGACTCCCTATAGGGTGTCTGGGGTCTCTATAATAGGTCTGGACTCCCTATAGGGGGTCTGGGGTCTCTATAGGGGCTCTGGGGTCCCTATAATGGGTCTGGGATATCTAAAGTTTTCAGTAATTTTTTTTAGGTGATTTGAGTCAGTTTCTGGTCATTTTTTGATATGAATTATGTCAGTTTTGAGTCATTTTTTGGGGAGATTTGGGTCAGTTTCCGGTCATTTTTTGGGGTGATTTGGGTCAGCTTCTTGTCATTTTTTGGGGAGATTTGGGTGAGTTTGTGGTCATTTCTTCAGGAGATTTGGATCAGTTTTTGGTCATTTTGTGGGGAGATTTGGGTGAGTTTCTGGACATTTTTTTGGGAGATTTGGGAGAGTTTTTGGTCATTTTTTGGGGTGATTTGGGTGAGTTTCTGGTCATTTTTTAGGGTGATTCGAGTCAGTTTTTGGAGAGTTTTTGCAGTTTTGGGGGTGATTTGGGCTGGTTTGGGGTGTTTGGGATCAGTTTTGTGTCAGTTTTTGGGATGATTTGGGTCAGTTTTGGATGAATTTTTGGGGTGAATTCGGGTCAGTTTTGGGTAAATTTTTGGGGAGCACTGGGTGTTACTGGTGGTTGTTGGGGAGCACTGGGTGTTACTGGATGTTAGTGGTGATCACTGGATGTTACTGGGGAGCACTGGGTGTTACTTGGGTTTACTGGGGAGCACTGGATGTTTCTAAGGAGCACTGGGTGTTACTGGGGGTTTTTGGGGAGCACTGGCTGTTACTGAGGAGCACTGGGAGAGAAAATGAAAAACAAAGAGAATAAAAAATAAACAAAATAAAGAAGGAAATATAAAATACAAAAGAAAATTAAGAAAAAATTAAAAGCAAGAAAACTAAAAAGGAAATAAAATGAACAGTGAAATAAAAGAAAAAAAAAAGAAAATCCCCTTTACTCCCCTGCCCTCCGAACTGTAACTTGGGGCGTCAGCCCTAAAATGTGAGAAGGAGACCCCAAAACGTGGGTGGGGGAACCCCAGGGACCTGAAAAAGTGGAGGGCGAGCCCTGAAATATCAGAGATGGGCCCCAGAAAAGTGGGTGAGGCGTGCGCGGTATGAGAGCGAAGCCAGCAGGTCAGGTGGGGTGGGGGGGGGGCCAGTCAAGGTAGGGACTCGGCGCATGCGCACTCATTAGCAAGATGCCCGCGTTCACCTAGTTAAGGGCGGCCAGGAGAGGGAAAGACGCATGCGCAGTGACCCCTGTGACACTGCAGCGCTCCCTGCTCAATTTAAAGGCCGGTTCCCGCGGCACGACGGGACTTCTGGTCTCCTGTCTCTCCCGGGGTGTGTGGGGGGAATAACATGAAGATTTTTGAGGTGAAAGCGCAGAAATTAGTGACGGACGTTCTCCGGGTAAACTCAGAGACCGGAAGTGAGAGCGACCGGACTATTTTCAACGGCGCACCAAAGATGGCGCCCTCCCGGATCGGAAGTGCTGCGAGGCCACCCCAAAAGAAAGATGGCGGCGCCAGAACCGGAAGTCCTCCAAGGCCCTACACAAAGATGGCGGGCTCGGCCCGGGAGTTCGCCCCGAGGCCACACTCAAGATGGCGCCGCCAGGACCTCATCTTAGCCCAGGCCACACTAAAGATGGCGGCGAGAGGACCCCTTGCCTCAGAGAGGCGTCTATCCTGTTGCCTGACCTCCGCCCCGACACGGACCCCCGCCCCGCACCCGCAGCACCGTCTCGCCGCGCCGCTTCCCGCTGTGCGGACAGGGCGGGGCGCTCGGCGGCGCCGGGCGCGGGCGGCAGGTTCGTGGGCGACGGCAGGCACGGGCGCGGGCAGCCCCCTCTCGGCGCCGCGGCGCGCGCCGGACGCGCGAGGACCCCAGGCACGCGCAGCGCTGCCCGCTCGCCTGCCCCGTTCCGCTCCCGCTCGGTCCCGCCGAGCCCCGGAGATGCTGTCGGGGCTGCGCCGCCGCCTCCCTCCCCTGGAAGCGACCCACGGCGGCAGATCCGACGTCGGGCTCTCCGGGAGGTCGTCGCCGGGGTAAGCGGGGGCCCGGCGGGGGGGCGGCGGTGGCGGCCGCTCTTCTGCCTCTCCCGCGGCCGTCGGGCTGCAGGCAGGGGAAGCGACAGGCAAGTTTCTCGCCTCTGCGGAGAAACTTGCACCTGCGGGCCGCCGCCAGAAGAAGGGGCGGCGAGAGCGGCAGGGCCGGGGTCGGATGTACCCTGGCATTGCACCCCCCCGGGGAGGGTCTGCGCTGCCTCGGGGACCCTGTCTGTGCTGCCGGGAGAGAGAAATCCTTTGGGAAGCTGGGCTGGAAACAGCAACTCTGTGAATTGCTCAGCTTTTCCTAGGCAAGGGCAGGTTTTAGGGAAGAAAGGCCCGTACTCGCGAAAGGCGCCGCGCGTCTCGCCGAGGGGGGGGGGCGCGCGGCTGCAGTGGCGCGCGCGGCTGCAGTGCCGCTCCCGGCCGTGTCCGCCAGGCGGCGACTGTGAGGCAGGGCCCGGCGCTCGGGGGCGGGCTGGGAAGCGGCGCCTGCGCAGAGCGAGGCGTTGGCCGGGCCGGGCCTGAAGCGCTCGGGGCCACCGGGCAGGGCAGTGGGGGCGATCGGCCGGGGGCGGGGGGGGAAGAGGGGAGAGGTAAGAGCGGGTTTTAGGGAAGAAACGCCTGTAGTGAGTAATCAGAAGAGAAGGGTGAAAGCCAAGAGCCTTTGACTTCCCCGGTGCACTTAATTTTCTTGTTCTCCTCTCTTTCAGGACAGGAAAAATCATTGACTTGGGTCCAGCAATGGCAAATGTGTTGGGGTGTGAGCAGCCAAAGGCAAGAGGCTGCAGCCCCACCGACCAGCGCTGGGGGCTCCTGGTGCTGCCCGTGGGCTAAGTTAGAGGGACACGTTTCTCTCCTCTTGCCTGTTGGCATTTGCTCCCTGGGCACTGGCTCTGTTTCCCACTCCACTCTGGTCCTTGCCGTGCTGGGAAGGGTGGAGAGGAAGGGGCGAAGGTGAGCCTGGGGTCCCCGAGCTGTGGGGTTGGGCTGTGCTGAGAGGGGCAGGTGGGTCCCCGTTGGTGAGCCTGAGCCTTGGTTTGGGGGTTCAGGAGCCCGGGGGACCAAGCCTGGGGGGTGTTTGCAGCTCTACCAGGGCTGGAGCTGACACAGCACTGGGGGAGAGCCTGGAGCTGGGCTGGGCCGTGGGACAGGTGCAGTGGAGCTGGGGGAGGGTTTGGGACTCCCTGGGGAGAAAGGAGGGATGGATGGGCTGGATGGAGCCACAGGCATGTGCTCCTGGGAACACACTTGTCCAGGACACTGGGATCCGGGTCAAACTCCAGTTCCCCTCATGTCCAGGGATGCAGGGTCTGAGGGACTGGATTTCCCTGGGGGTTTGCAGGAGACCAGGAGTGAAAGGAAATGTGGTGCTAGAGCAGGCTGTGTTTGCCTCTGAGGACAGAGAGCCTGTGGGCTGAGGTGAGATTGCTGTTAGTGTTGGGATGAGCATTCCAGGGAACGGGGAGCTTGGAATTCCAGGTGCTGATGGAACCATCGCCTTAGGTGTGTTTAGTTTGTGTTGGTGGGAGCTGGGGTTCAGGCTGGAGAGCTGTTGCTGGGAACAAAGGGTGGAGAAAACCTGTTCCACGGATGTGTAAGGAAGGATGGAGCAGCAGGGAAGGGGAGTATTTCTATACAGTATCAATATTCTCCATGTGAGATGGAGCAGCGATGGGGGTGGTTGGGTTTGGCCTGGGCCGGTCAGGATCTGCCATAAACAACCCACCAGACCCTGAACCCTCACTGGACATGTCCAGCCCCTCAGCAGAAACCCAAGTTGTTCATTTGTTACAGAGGAAAAATGATTGGTAATTGCTCCTGATCTGTGGAGAATTTCCTTTGGAATGATCAAGCAGAGAGCGTATCAAGGCAGGCAGAGCATTTCTTTTGGCTCTTTTTTTTCCTGGTTTGTCATTTTCTCTCTGGCTTCAGTGCATTTTGTGTGCTCCTGTTCAGGGAGCAGCGTATTTTTGCCTTGAAATTCAGGGTGGGTTTGTTTGTTTAGGATTTTTTTCTTTCCCAGTTGAATCAGGCCTTCTGTGCATAGTCTGGTGTTGTCCTACATGACTGCTTTGGTGCTGGGTCAGAGAGAGAGAAGGGGAATAACTTTTCATTCTCTTCCAAGCAGAAGTGGGAGGTTGTCTTGCCCCTCCCCAAACCACTGCAGGCACATGGGAGTAGCTCAGTGCTGGCTCAGTCCTCTGAGAAACACCCATGGGGGAGAGGTTTAAGTCTTAATGACAACGCTCTGGTCTCTTGATGGCAAAGACTGGGTCCTACAGTCCCAGCCTGATGAGGGAGAACAGGAACTTCTGTTCTTCGTGGCAAACCTGCTGTTACTCCTTGTGCAGTCTTTTCTTTCCGTTGTATGTGTTACTGTCCAGAATCTCTCCGAGGCAAGCTGTTAGAAATTTAGAGGTAGGACTGGAATTTGGGTCTGTTCCCTACAAACTCCTGCAAAACCTGAAGGACCGGGCTGATGACTGCTCTTAACAAAGGTGGTTTATTA
>NW_020885043.1:0-34851 GCF_003945725.1 Corapipo altera
CTTCGGCTCCAGAAACCCAGTGGTCGCCCTCGCGTCTCGCCAGGCACCTTTTGCCAGAGGCTCCAGGAGGGACCTTTATCTCCAACTGCAGAGTAGAGTACGTTCTTTACATCTGGTCCTGTTCTAACTGGTCCAAGAGCCACAGCATGTGCAATTTCTTGCTTGATCTGCTTGAAAGCTTGTTGTTGCTCAGGACCCCACTGGAAATTGTTCTTTTTACGGGTCACAAAGTAAAGAGGGCTCACAATCTGACTGTATTCTGGGATATGCATCCTCCAGAAACCTATTGCTCCCAGAAAAGCTTGGGTTTCTTTCTTGTTGGTGGGGGGAACCATTGCTACAATCTTGTTGATTATGTCTGTTGGTATCTGGCGTCGTCCATCTTGCCATTTCACCCCTAGGAATTGGATCTCTCGGGCAGGTCCCTTGACTTTACTCTTCTTGATAGCGAAACCGACCTCGAGGAGAATCTGGATGATCGTCTGTCCTTTTTTGAAAACTTCTTTTGCTGTATCTCCCCATACAATGATGTCATCGATGTACTGGATGTGTTCGGGAGCCTTACCCTTCTCTAGTGTGACCTGGATCAGTCCATGACAGATGGTTGGACTGGGTTTCCACCCCTGGGGCAGTCGATTCCAGGTGTATTGAAAGCCCCTCCAGGTGAAAGTAAACTGTGACCTGCACTCTGCCGCTAAAGGAATGGAGAAAAACGCGTTGGCTATGTCGATGGTGGCGTACCACTTTGCTGTCTTGGACTCCAACTCGTATTGGAACTCCAACATATCTGGCACGGCAGCACTCAACGGTGGTGTAACTTCATTTAAGCCACGATAGTCCACAGTCAGTCTCCACTCTCCATCGGTTTTACGCACAGGCCAGATGGGGCTGTTGAAGGGTGAATGGGTTCTGCTGACCACCCCTTGGTTCTCCAACTTTCGGATCATTTTGTGGATAGGGATCACAGCATCTCGATTTGTCCGATACTGTCTGTGTACAGTTGTTGTGGCTATTGGTACTTCTTGATCTTTAACTCGCAGTAATCCTACAATGGAAGGGTCTTCTGAGAGGCCAGGAAGGGTAGACAATTGCTTGGACTCCTCTTCAATCACCGAGGCTATACCAAAAGCCCACTGGTACCCTTTCGGGTCTTTGAAGTATCCTCTTCTTAGGTAGTCCATACCAAGGATGCAAGGGGCTTCTGACCCCGTCACAATGGGACGCTTTTCCCATTGGTCTCCCGTCAAGCTCATGTCCGCCTCTACTACTGACAATTCTTGAGACTCTCCAGTCACTCCAGAAATAGTAACAGTCTCGGTACTCTTATACTCTGAAGGCATTACAGTACACTGGGCTCCAGTATCTATCAAGGCCTGGTATCTCTGAGGATCCGATGTGCCAGGCCATCGAACCCACACAACCCAGTAAACTCGGTTATCTTCCTGGTCCCTCTCCTTCTCCTGACAGAAGGCAGGGCCCCTCTACTGGTCTTGATCAGAGCATTCGTCGTCAGAGTTTGACTTTGACTTCTTAGACTTTTTGCCGTTGTCAAAGTGGACCTCCATCTTCTCGTGTTTCGGCGATCGCAGTTTCTCTTCTAAGAAATCTCCGTCTACTACATAGACAACTTTCTTGTCAGTCTTCTTTCGCTTCAGCTCCCTCACTCTAGCTTCAAGCTTAGAAGTGGGTTCACCATCCCACTTCTTCATGTTTTCTCCTTTACTACGAAGGTATGCCCATAGTTGGTTACGTGACCAACGCTTAGAGTTCTCCTTCCTTCGACGTGTGAATGACAGGGACCGTGAGCGAGATCGAGACCAGGATCGAGGTCTAGGCCGAGGTCGTCTTTGTCGGTCCCGCCGTGATCTTCCCATTGACCTTTCTTGGTAATCTCTATACCTTCTGTCCTCTCTGTCTCTAAGGTTGTCCTCATATCTGGAATATTCATAATCTCTCTCCATTCTTTCCCTATCGTAGGTGCATCGGTAGAGGGGATTGAAGGAGTCTTCCATATTTTCCTCTATGGTTCTTATCCAAGTACACATGGTTTCCACCTTTGGTTCCTCCATCTTTGGATTATATGCGGATATCAAGCAGGAAACATATGGTTTAGGAGCACCTTGAATTACCTTTTTCCACATTGGTTGCGTGCAGGGAACACTCTCAGGAACTTGGATGTCATAATAATCTGGATCAGAATAGATGATCTCCAGCATGGCCAATTCCTGTAGGTATTGGATGCCTTCTTCTGCAGTTCGCCATCTTCTTGAAGAACTCTTCAGGGACTCCTTAAATGGGTATTTCACTCTCACCACGTGGAGGATTCGGAGCCAAAGGTTGGACACCATTTTCTCCCTCCCCATTTCTTGCTCTATCACAGGGTCTTGAGCAATGGATCCCAATTGTCGTGCTTCATCACCTTCAATTACATGACTATCAACTCCCTTGTCCCAGCATCGCACCAGCCAGGTGAGGACTTCTTCACCAGGCAAGCGCATATAATCTCTCCGTAAATCTCGAAGCTCTCTTGTGGTCAGTGATTGTGTAATTTCACTTTCTCGCATTATTTCTTGTCCATCTCTCCCACGTAGAATCTTTTCCACCTCTCTCTTTACTCTTCCACTCCTACGTGGGACTGCTCCCACTTCCTCCCTATATCTCTCATGTGGAGGTGGAGACTGGGCATGCCGTGGGGATAAGCTTCTATATTGTTCACGCCGCGGAGGTGGATTTCTACGCCGTTCATACTGTGGGGATGGACTCCTACGCCGTTCACGCCGCGGAGATGGACTTCTACGTCGTTCATACCGTGGGGATGGACTCCTATGCCGCTCGCGCCGCGGAGATGGACTTTTGCGTCGTTCACGCCGTGGAGATGGACTTCTATACCAGTCATGCCATGGGGATGGACTCCTGTGTCGTTCGTGATACCCCGCGGGTGGAGGTAGTGAGTAATCTTTCGCGTGCTGAGATAAGGGCCTCCTCCTCCAATCATTCACACCTCCAAGAGAAGGTTGAGTCTGGAGGGGTAGGGATAATTCCCCCTCCAATTGAGGGGGATGCTTTGGCTCCTTCTTTGCGTCTTTTGCAACACTGACTGTGTAGTCAGGGTATAAATCATCAAGCGACAATACACCACCGGCCGTTTGTACTGTTGTTTTCTTTCCTTTTGATGCCATTCTGTATTCCTTTGGTCGTGCCCCTAGTTCCTTTGGACGTGCTTCTTCCCGTGTAGCCGTTTCTTCCTCTTTGGTAGCTGCTTCTTCTCTTCCAATCGCTCCTTCCTCAGTCACAACCACTTCTTCCTCTCTCGCAGTCATGCCTTCATCACTTGCTGTCGCTCCTTCATCACTTGCTCTTGCTCCTTCTCCCATTGCTGCCGCTTCTTCGTCCACTACGTCCTCTGTTCCTTCTTCTTCTTCTTCTTCTTCTTCTCTTTCTTCTGTGCGTTCTAGTTGCAGAGATGGGTCCGTAAGTTCCTTGATCTCCCTTACCCACGTCTTCTTCTTCTTTATAGGGGCAATGATGACCTTCCGGTTCTTAGCTTGGGTCCCGGTTCTAGTGGACTTAGTAGAAATGGCATTGACTTCAGGTTGTGTTTGGACCCCAACTTCTGTGGACCTAATAGGGACATCACTGGTTTCAAGTGGCGTGGTTTGGGTCTCTGTGTCGACCTTAACCCTCTGAAGGTGGTCTATGGCAGCTTGATAAGCATTAACCAGGCCCCAGCACAAAGCGGAGAATTGCATATTCGGATCTTTGTAGGAAAAACACCCTTCTGCCAAACAGTGGGCCATCTCACCAGAATCAAACATTTGTTCTGGTGTGAACTCCCAATTAATGGGGGGTGACACGTGTCCTACTAATCTACCGAAATCTTCCCAAACTCCATGCCACCCTGAGACTGGCCTGTCTGCAACCCTTTCCAAAGTTCCAGCGAGTCCCTTTGAGGTGTGATCTTTCCTACAAGAGGGAAAGCAACGGAACCCCATTCTTCCAAGTTTAAGGAGCACTTCCAGTACCTTTATCAATGACAATACTGTTGCAATAAGATTTATATAGCAATTAGAGCCGATTTTGACCATGGGGATCACCTTTACCAAAGCTTCGATGTCAAAATTAAAGGATGGAAGCAATTCGTTCCATCCATCCTCAAGGTCTGGACGTCTCCCTATAGAGTAGCCTAACACGGGTGTAAAGATGGCTAGAATTATAAGACAAATTAATGAAATAGCCATTGTTTTTTGTTATTATTTCTTCTTGATCCCAAAACAAACTTTTGTTTATATAAACAAAGTTTCCTTGGCTGCTTTCCCAGACTCTGGCAGTGTTCCCAGACCTGTTCCCAAAACAATAGATTGGTTTGCAAAACAACACTGAGTTTGACTGTCTTCCTGGAGAATGTTTATCAAAACAAGCCAAACTTAACCAAAACAACCATCCTCTGCTACCAGAAACGTTGTACTAGTTTCGAGCTGGCTTCCCGCCAAGTCCCCCGAAACTTGACAACAAGGACCCGCCTCCCAGAGAGGGAAAAGAGGGATAAGAAACTAAACAACCAAAGCTATAGCAAATATATATATATATATATTTTACATATGAGACAGATACACAAAAGGAGAATACCACACACCTGGGGGGGGGAGAAAGACAAAAAGGGGCAAGGACCGAGCAAGTCAAACAACCAGCCGAAGGCAAACTAGCAGAAATCTCACCACTTCCCTTCGAACAGGCAGAATGACCAGACACGGTCCCAGACTCTCCCCCTCACGCGTGGCGGATAACGGCAGTCACTGTAGGCCTTGGTTCCAGATAAGCCCGACCGAAACAGGGACCCACCGTTCTCGAACCTCGTCGGAGAGGAAGAGAACGCGATCCCTCCCGCTGTTTTTATTTATACCTCCAGTTACGTAAAGGAATAGCATGGAATACTTCCGTGATCACTTTTCTAGTTCCTTCCTGGTTACAAGTTGGTCTCCAGGAAGGCCTAGAGTGAAACCACCCCAATGCCTCATCCCTGTTGTCTTAGTTTAACAAGATTACAACTTAAAAATTAAGAGACTTCAGGTGGAAGTGTGGAAAAGGAAAAGAAACAGTTTTTTTATAAACAAAATCTGAATAAACAACAAATGGTGCAATCAAAAACTTTCAGAAGAAACAAAGCAAAGTCCGAAATCCCCAGGTGGGGGGGAGAAACGCGCGGTAACCCGGGGAGGGGGTGGAGGAAAAGCAGGACTGTCCCGGCAGTTCAAAAACTGCTCGCAGTCAGCAGTGAAAAAAAACCAAGTCCTTTTCCCACAGGCAGTCTTGAAAGCAGATGGGTCTCGCTCTTGTTAGCTGCTAGCAAGCTTAGAACCCTAAAAATCAGCGTACGACTTACGGTTTCCTTCCCAAAACCCTAGGGAAAAATAAAAGAGTGCTTCAAAATTTGTATACCTGCGCACAGGATCTTCATCTACTCCCGTGGTGATCCAACGGAACCCAGGGAGCCTCACCAGAGTAACGTCCCGGGGCGCGCAGAGGGTCCCCGGTTCCGGAGGGTCCTCACCGGCGAGCAGAAATCTGGTCCCATCTAGGGTGCCAAATTGATTCAAAGAAACCTTTGAACAATCTGAAAAGCACTTTTATTACGGTCAGGGAATGCGAAAGGGGCAGATGTTCTCCCCAGTGCACTCCACTGAGCAAAGGAATACCTTAGCTTTTTATACAGTTCGAAAGTAGCAAGTTTAAAATTATCTATACACACACTCTTTTTGCAGTCTACTTTATCTAAATAGGCACTTAGTTTTACTTCCTATTCTTACCATTATAGAGTAGTTACATAAAGTTTTATCATTTCGAACAGTTTCAGGTTCCCCACCCCTCTCTACGTGCTAAAAAGCCTTCTTTGTTCCCTAAACTATTTTTATCTTAATTGCCCACAGTTTGGGCAGAAACTTTTTAAGCAGTTTTACATTTTGCAAAGTCACAATTAACATAGCAAAATTTTATTTCATTTTAATTTCTATTTCAGATCCAGCGATGAAACTTGGCAGTTTCAGTTTCGATGTCTGTTGATTGAAGTGATGGTCTTGCTCCGTTGGGGGTGGGGGAAGTCCTCCCCCAAACTCAAAGATTTCATGAGTTATTATACACTTCAAGCCCAGGTGGGAACGCCTAGTACCTCCCCTGGGGTGGGGAGTTTTACAATGGATAATGTCAAGGGACATGTCAGGGGTCTTCAATGCTCCCTGGAGGGTTCTTCAAAGCAAAGCCATCATGTAAGGGAGTGTATTGGGTCTGGCTGAGCTGCAGTTCATTTCCCCACAGTAGCCCTCACAGTGCTGTGCTTTGCATTGGCAGTTAGAAGGGTGTTGATAACACACTGGTGTTTTGGCTACTGCTGAGCACAGCATCAGCATTGTAACATTCCTTCCTCAGTTGAGGGCAGGATCCTGGAGGGGACCCAAGTTGACCAACTGACCCAAACTGACCAAAGGGATATTCCAGACCATATGACACCTGCTCAGATATAAAAGTTGAGGCAAGGAGCAGGACGGTGGGCATTCATTGTCTCCAATGGCTGCCTGCTGAGAAACCGTCACACTTACTGAAGCCCTGCTTCTTGGGAGTGGCCAACCATCGCTGCTCATGGGAAGTAGAAAATAAACTCTACTGTCTTTCTCTTCTGCGAAAGGCAGTTATATATATATAAATAACATGTTATAGTAATAGTAGCTATTGAATAGCAAGCTCTTGTGCGGGACATGGAGTTTGCTGGTTGCACTACTTATCACTTTATTTTGCTAAATTTTGGGAACATGCTAATCTAAACAATGACTCTGTGCTTTGTTTTTATACTAATGGGTTTGTTATGCTTGGGGAGTTATCTTCTGGGAATGATGGAGAATTACACCCTTCCCCCTCTCCCTGACATTAATATAAATGACTTTATAATGAAGTCTCCCATGCTCCTTGCTAATCCTATGTGAACTGTTTGGTAATGTTACTGTTACTAACTAATACTGTCAGCACATTATGGAGTTCTTCGAATCTGGTGTTATCCTGGTGTAGGAGAAAACAAACTTCAGGTAATGATATATTGGGACGTACCCTGAGGTGCCCAGTTCCTGGGTGGCAGGGTGTGTGTAAGGATCTGGGCAGGTTTCTAGGGCATTTGACACCTCCCATTACCTGGGACTTCACACCTGGACAGGTATTCGACCCTAGCAAAGTGACACGTCACCTGATGGAAGGGGGTCTTACCTACCCCAATCAAAACCAGCAGCTTCTTGCTCTGTACTGAGGCCTGGTCTGTGCTTATCGAACCACAGCTCAATATTCTCAGAAGACTGTAGTGGAGACAGGGACCCAAACTGCAATGGAGGACACTATGGCTGACATAGGGACTCAAACCACAACAACTACAGTCATTGCCCCAGTAGCGAAAAAAAAGAAATGGATAAGGCAAGCTATGGGTCTGTATCAGCGATTAGTAAGGGAGGAAGAGGAGGAAGAGGAAGAAGGAGAAGGAGTAGAAGAAGGGATGGGGGCAGATAAAAAACCTGGTCCTTCAACAAAGGAAGTCAGACAAATCAAAGAGGAAATCAAACAGGAAAACAAACAGGAAACCAAGGTTACCTGGTCCCTGACCTCATCAGAACTCCGGATTACAGCCACCAACCTGGTGAACAGATTCCTACCTGGTTGCTTCGATGTTGGGACAACAGGGCTGATAGTCAACAACTGGAAGGTCATGAAGCCCAACAACTGGGATCCCCTGCCAGAGATTGCCAGGAATTGGAAAGAAGAGAACAATTTGCAGTCTTTGGAGACGGCTCCTCTCAAGAGTGAGGGAAAGGTATCCATTCAAGGAAGATCTAATGAACTCCCTGCAGATGAAGGTATCCAGTACTTGAGAGAATTAGCAGTGCTGGAAATCATCTATAGTAACCTAAGAAGGGATGACATCCCCAAAGACCCAGAAGATGTTCCTTGCACGATGGCCATGTGGAGGAAGGTGGTTCAAAGTGCCCCTTTGTCATATTCTAAGAGTCTGATAACATTATATTACCCGAAGATGGATCCACCAGCTGTAGAGGTGATGTCCTCCTGGCTTCGAAATGTAGAAGAAACTCTGGGCACTTCCCCATTCCCATGGGCCAACGCCTCAACTCACAGTGGCAACCCAAGAGATCAGTCCCCTCCTGCCCCAGTCAGAGGGAAAGGAAACCCCAAGCACAGTCCATGTGGTGAACTCTGGTTCTTTCTGCGTGACCAGGGGGAAGACATGAAGAAGTGGGATGGTGAACCCACCTCTAAACTGGAAACCCGAGTACGTGAATTAAGAGGGAAGAGAACTGTTAAGAAGGGGTCACCCAGGAAAGCTGTCCATGTAGTTGCCTCATAGACCCAAGAAAGAAATCAACGACCTCTCAGATATAAGAGGACTGAAATCAACTTCCCTGATCCTGGTGAGGGGACCTCTGGTCTGACATCACAAAGGTCAGACAGTGAATACTCTGACCAGGAACAGGAAGAGAGGGTCCCTGCCTTAGGCCAGGAGGAGGAAAGGGATGATTGGGTCTACTGGACTGTGTGGATTCGATGGCCTGGCACATTGGATCCACAGAGGTATAGAGCTTTGGTAGATACAGGTGCACAGTGCACACTGATGCCCTCGAGGCACAGAAATGCAGAACCCATCTGGATCTCTGGAGTGATGGGGATACCAGGAATTATCAGTGCTGGAGGTTGAAGTGAGTTTAACAGGGGACAAGTGGGAAAAGCATCCCATTGTGACTGGCCCAGAGGCCTCTTGCATCCTTGGCATTGATTACCTCAGGAGAGGATACTTCAAAGATCCAAAGGGGTATCGATGGGCTTTTGGTGTTGAAACAAGAAGCCAGGCCCAAAAGAGTTAACTGAGAAATCTGGACCTGCTAACGAACTACCAACATCTAAACAATCTGTGCTCATTCTGTTCTACCTACTGGACCAAAACTTAAAAGAATGGTAAAAGAAATATATAATAAGCCTAGAGGTAATAAATTAGGATGCAGTAAGATAAAGTAGACATTTGAATAGAAGAAACAGGCCTGGAGTCAAGGTTTTCTCCAAGTTTCAGTGAACGGGTAGAGAACAATAGAAAAGAAGGGAGGTCAAGCTGAGGAAGATGAGATTAATCCCCCAGACCCACGGGAGGAAGAGCAGATGTACCACCAAAATTGAGGACCAAGAGAAGCACCACCCCAACCCCTGACTGAGCTCCACCTATACTCTGCCTGTTATTAATATGTATAGATAGATGTTGTATTCACATGAATATGCATTTAATCATATATGAAAATTGTATATAAACTACTGATTTTGCATGAAGCCTTGGAATAAGTTCTTTGTGGTGCAAACCACACTTACTCCCGGCACTGTCAATAAATACCTTTGAGAGATCCAAAAGACTGCGAGCAGTTCTTTATACTGGATTTTTTCGGATTCATTTGGTGACTCGCAGCAGCACACCTTCTCCACCCGGCTGCAGAATTCCTCAGAGGACAGGACCCCCTTGGGTGCCCTCGGGTAAGTCTTTTTATCCGAAGGGGCTCCCTTCTTCGGTGGCTTCTTGCGGGGGCTGGACAAGAACATTGCCTATTGATAAAAGTTATTTATATCTGGTTTCTGATTTTGTCTATTCTGGTTCTGGTTATTCTGGTTCTGGATTCCCATAAACCGAAGGTGGGACACCGTCTCTCACAGGGTATGGGAGAGGATGCTCTTCCAGGGGAATATCCCCTCTGGGTTGGTATGTTCTGGTTTTGCGTGTATTTGGCCAAATAGTGTTTATTTCGGGGAAAACAAGGCACGTAAGTTTCCTTTTGGTTGTTCTTTTGTCTGTACTTTAAGGTACCTATTATGCATCTTGGAAAATAGCAGTTGTCATAGTACTTTGTGTGTTTTATGTTGCTTTGCTAATTTTGTGTTTTCTTGCTCTGTGTTGGAAGCAAAATCGAGTTCCTGAAGTGTTTGTCCATCCTAAACCTACCATAGAAACATCTTGTTAAATTTGTATGGGAAGGGGGTCTGAAAAATTGACTGTGAATACACCACATAGCTTGAAACCTAGAATTAAGATCTGTCCATTTTACAATTGTTCATTGTATGTGCATGCTTTATGTCATAACTGTTTGAAATACATTCTTGGACCCCAATCTACCCAGGAAATAAGATTAGGTTGGACTTTAAATTTATATTGTATTAGATGTGGAGCTAATCAAACTTTGGAGGAAACTAGGTGTGCCCGATATTACTGTTGCAGAACTCATAGGTAAGTGTTTCTTTCGAAACGTTCAGGGTTATAAAATGTGTTTTGGATTTTAGTGTCTTTTAAAGTATTTGGATTTGTTAGAGAGTGTGCATTTGGTGGTCAACAGCAGCATCTTGTGGATTTTTGTAGACATACAGGCTTAATGTAGAAACCAGGCATATTTGTAGTCTAAGGGTGACATCTTGTGGATTTTTGTATTAGTGCAAGTTGGTTGTAAAACTAGTGATTTTGGGAAGTTTTTGTCGAAAAGCAGTACTTAGGTCTGAGGGGTGAATATTGTTTGGAGTTGTGGTTGTTAAGATATTTTAGATTTAATCGTCTATTTTCACAATGGGAGTCAAAGTAAGTAAGGAGATAAATTCCAAGACTCCCGTGGGGTGCGTATTGAGCCACTGGAAACATCTGGGAGGAACTCCCGGGGGAAACCTGAGTAAAAAGACCTTTTTAAAATATTACCAAAACTGGTGGCCCCTGTATACTTTAGATGATGGCAAAAGATGGCCCCCTCAGGGGAGTATTAATTACAATACAATCCTGCAGTTTATGGCATTCCTCTGCAGAGAACAAAAATGGGACGAAGTGATATACGTTTGACATGTTTTTCACTTTAAGAAACAAACCGTAGTGGCAGAAAAGTTGTGGAATTAATGTAGCCCCCCAGGATCCCCTTGTGTTGGCATTGGAAAGGCTAGGCAAGGGGCCAAGCAGCCCGCAGGAGTCGGGACTAGGGGCGGAGGACTCTAGGAGTATAGCAGAGAGTATAGAGGACCCTGAGGAAGGAGTGAGTAGCACCCATTGCAGTTGGATTGTGAGACAGAAAGTTAGGAGCAAGACTGGGGTCAGGACAAGAGCTCAAACAGCAGAGATGAACCACACACTGGTACCCCTGCGCCACGTAATGACACCTACAGGTACTCAGACAAAAGTGAAAGCACCCTTTTCAGCGAGTGATTTGAATATCTGGAGAGAGGAAGTTAAGTGTTTTAGGGAAAATCCTGAGAAAGTGGCTAAGAGATTTGAATTAATTGCAAGAAATCAGGATATTGATTGGACAGATATTGACTTGATGTTATCAGAGTTGACAGAAACAGAAAAAGAACTTGTAATAAAAACAGTCAGATGAGAAGTCGAAGGACAGATTGCAACGGGAGCCTTAACAGGGGATGTAGATCAAATTTTTCCATTGCAACAACCTAATTGGGACCCAAACAACCCAGACCATTATAGACTGCTGGTCAAATATAGAGACCTGGTTAAGGTGGGATTACAAAATACTATACCTAAAGCGGTTAATTGGGCAGCCTTGTATGACGTAAGGCAGGGACAAAATGAAACCCCCACAGAAATTTTGGATAGACTGAGAGCTGCCATGAGAAAATACACTACCCTAGATTCATCATCAAAAGAAGGTAAACTACGTTTGGTGGGGTTATTAATGGGGTAAAGTAATCCTGATATTAGAAAAAAGTTACAGAAAATAGAACACCCTGCCAATAAAGATTTAGAGGTGTTGATGAATGAAGCTTGGAAAGTGTGCAACAACAGAGAGAAAAGGGAAGACAGAAGACTTACAAGGGCAATGATTGCAGCTTTAACACAGAACCCAATAACAGCAGGATGGTATTACAGGGGTCCTGGCTGAGGGCAGGCAACACGGGAGAGGGGAGGTTTACCCTTCAAACAAACAGAGATAGGTCAAAATCAATGCGTCTACTGTAAGCAAGAGGGACACTGGAAGAGACAGTGCCCTAACCGGGCAAATAGAAATCCAAGAGGGGCTGGTCATAGTCCACTAGGATAGTGAATGAAGGGGACCAGCTGTTTTATCCCTAGCAGACCCGCTGGTTACAATTCAGTTATGAGAAGAAGAAGAAAAACTGGATTTTTTAATCAACACTGGAGCTACGTTTTCTGTTTTAAATCAAGAATTGATGCCTAAAAGTGATAACTACGTACAAGTTGTTGGTGCCACTGGTCAATCAGAAAAGGCTTTCTTTTTGAAACCCCTAAAATTTAAAATTGGGAAACAAATGGGAGTACATCAGTTTTTTGTACTTACCAAGTTCACCCAAACCCTTATTGGGCAGAGATTTATTAGAAAATCTGAGAGCTATAATAGAATTTAAACAAGGTAAGATTGAATTCAAAGTAAAGGAAGAACAATTACTGGCAGCTCTGAGTTTAACCATGAGTTGCATAGAACCAAAATCAAACAAGAAGTACATTGATCAAATTGCAAATCAGGTATACCCCCTGGTGTGGACCACTGACATACCAGGTAAGTCAAAATGGGCAACTCCTATTCAAATAGAATTAAAACCAGGAGCTAGGCCAGTGACTAAGAAACAATATCCACTGAGGCTAGAAGATAGGAAAGGAATTGAACCAATAATTGAAAACTTTTTGAAATTAGGGCTGTTGATAGAGAGTGAATCAGACTTTAACACTTCAATTCTTTCAGTGAAAAAACCAAATGGGACCTACAGGTTAGTACAAGATTTAAGAGCAGTAAATGAAATAGTTAAGACTATACATCCTGTTGTAGTAAATCCTTATACACTTTTAACTAAATTAAGGGATAATTTGATTTGGTTTAAGGTGTTAGATTTAAAAGATGCCTTTTTCTGTCTCCCCCTAGCACAAGAAAACCAAAAAATCTTTGCTTTTGAATGGGAGTCTGTTAATAGAGGAAGAAAAATGCAAATCACATGGACAGTTTTGCCTCAGGGTTTTAAGAACAGTCCCACACTTTTTGGTAATGAGCTAGTCAGAGAGTTAGAACTATGGCAACAGCAACGGGGAGATGGCGTTCTTCTGCAATATGTGGATGATCTCCTGATAGCAACTGAAACAAAAGAGAACTGCATTCAGTGGACAATATCTCAAACTTCTTAGGTTTAAGTTGTTATCGAGTCTCTCAACAGAAAACTCAGCTGGTCCAGGAGAAAGTCATGTACCTGGGATATGAAGTGTCAGGAGGACAACAATCCCTGGGGATGGCGAGGAAAGAAGCCATCTGCCAGACACCCAGACCAGAAACAGTGAGAAGCCTCCGAGTCTTTCTAGGAATGACAGGTTGGTGTTGCTTGTGGATATATCAGTATGGGATAATTGCAAAGCCCTTGTATGACCTGCTGAAAGTAAATAAGGATCACATAATCTGCACCCCTTGAGGCAGACGAAGCCTTCAAATGACTGAAGCGAGAATTCATGAGGGCTTCAGCATTGGGTTTACCTGATGTGACGAAGCCCTTCTGGTTGTTCTCGCAGGAACGTCAAGGAATGGCTTTAGGGTCCTGGCTCAACAACTGGAGTCAAACAAAAGAGCAACGGCCTACTTCTCCAAACAGTTGGATGAGGTAAGCAAAGGATGGCCTACTTGCCTAAGGGCAGTTGCAGCAGTGGTTGTAAACATAGAAGAAGCCAGAAAATTCACTATGGGACAGAAAATGACTGTGTTAGTATCCCATACTGTATCAGCAGTGTTGGAACAAAAAGGGAACCATTTGTGTTCTGAGTTGTATGTTGTAGGAAGTAAAGTTGCAGGACAACAAAGAGCGAATTCTGTGAGGAACAACGACAGTGTGACAGTGACCTGAACCCGGCTGGTGTTGGTGCCCAACGACCGATTGTTTCTCCTGCCCTGAGTACCCATCCCAGTGGAATGGATCCCAAGACCTGAAGGGATGGAAGAAAACCATTAAATGAGATCTGTGCTAGCGCTGGAGATAGTCAGATATGGGATCTGAGTATGACGTAAATGGTATGGAATAAGGGGTGGAGATTGTATTGGGTCTGGTTGAGCTGGAGTTCATTTCCTCATGGTAGCCCTCACAGTGCTGTGCTTTGCATTGGGTGATTTGGCTACTGCTGAGCACAGTATCAGCATTGTAACATTCCTTCCTCAGGACATTGGCATTATCCCCCTTAGCAGGATTTGCCTCTTCCCTTATCTGGCAATCTAGTTTGTAGTTTCAGGTATGCATGCCCTTTGGCACCTGGGGTAGTTGGACAATAGCACCCACTTATCTCATCTGAAGGTCCTTTCCTAGCAGGCATATTCACGGAGGGATAGGTTTTGCTGTTTGTGCAGCTGTTTCTTTGCAATTTGACAAGTCTTTTGGTGATCTTAGCAATGTTCAAGCCATTAACTATTTCAGTCTCTGACAGCAAGTCAAGGGAGAGATAGGAAAGGCAAGGCTATGGAGGGGTAGGCAGAGAAAGGCAAGGCAAGACAATGGTAGGCAAGGTAAAGCAAGGGATGGGTCTGCAAGGAAAGGCAAGTAAGAGCTAGGCAATGAAAGGCAAGGAAAGACAAAGGAGTTGTAGGCAAGTCAAGGCAAGGGAGTGGAAGGCAAGGGAAGGTAAAGCAAGGGACGGTCAGGCAAGGCAAGGAAATGCAAGGTTGAGTATGCAAGGCAATGCAAGGCAAGGGAGTGGTAGGCAAGGAAAGGCAAGAGGTGGGTTTGCAAGGAAAGGCAAGTGACAGCTAGACAATGATAGGCAAGGAAAGGCAAAGGAGGTGTAGAGAAGGCAAGGAAAGGCAAGGGAGTGGAAGGCAAGGGAAGACTAGGCAAGGGATGGTCAGACTTGGCAAGGAAATGCAAGGTTGGATAGGCAAGGGAAGGCAAGACCACAGCAGACTTCCTTGTGAGCTGGGTCCGGTCTGCATATCGGGCTCTCTGTTCCTCTTAGAAGGGAGTCTCCTATTCAAACTACCATTCTTTTTCTGTTAACAGAGGAAGTCTTGATGTGGGGTACAGGTGGTGTTTTTTTTAGGAGGTCCCACTATCCCAGAAGGACCTTTGCCCACCTCATCAGTTGTCTGGCCTTCTAGTTCCAGAGCCTCATACCTATTGTAGAAGGTACCAGTACTATCTCTCAAATTTTGAGAAGGAGGAGGAACCTTCCTCCTGGGATGTGCAATGACCTGCTTCCAGCCTTCATCTTTAACAGACCCTTGACTAACAGTCCTTTGACTAATTACCCTGCAGGGTTCTGAGTCCACCTGCTTCTCTACTATAATGGAGGATCAAGACTCCCAAGGGTCTTGAGACTGTAGTGTCTCTGAAAATAATCAGTCTTTCTCTTATTCACCAGAATGCTACAAAGTCTGTTCACTTCTTCTTCCCGTAGTTCTCTTCAACCATGGCACACCTTCTGCAAAATAGCTGTTTGTCAGTCCCAGTCTCACAAAGAGGCATCAGGCACTCCTGTGACCCAGAGGACTGGGTCTACCATCAGCAGGTCTGTCTGGATGGAGGCCTCTGACATGGTTAGTACAGTAATTCCTGAAGCTACAAGGCATTGAGCTTTACAGCATGTCAACATGTCAACTGAGGAAGGTTAAACTAATATGCTAATACGACTTGGGCTGAAAGGATCTCTTTGATCTTCCTTACTAGCTACTGAGTCTGTTAGCTGCCTCTATTGGCTGCTCTTGGATGGTCAGAAAGGAACCCTTCCTGCTCACCCTGCCTGCAAGAACTGCTATGCAAACTGCTGTGCCACGCCCTTACTGACATGCCACGCCCCTGTTTGCCTGCTCCTGTTCACCATGCTCCAGGTTACTCACGCTCCCTGGAGCTGTTTAAAAGTCCCTCAATTGCTCTCGGCACCACCCCCTCCTTGCCTGCTTGGCTGCCAAGGGCTTCCAACTTGTCACAAGGTTGCAGTTTTGTGCTGCCTTGCCGACTTTGCCTCAGCCTTCAATGGCAACATCTCTTCTCACACCTCTTGAGTGGATTGACAGCAGGATGGGGACTAGGGAAGTAAAGTCTCTCCCATTATGAGAGATCAGGTTTCTGTAGTGGGTTTGTGTAGTTAAATAAGGCTTCCTTTTCCCGGGAGGAACAGGATATTCCATACCATGTTAAGTCATCCTGGCTATAAAAGGGGAAGGGAGAGTTAGCTCGGCCATTCTTCTCCTTCTGGGATGGTCTGATAGACAACTGCACCTGTCCAAGACACCGCTCCATGGGGGAGGTAGAATTTTTACAGTTAGTTTCCTTTGCCTGTGTGTTTGTTATTAGTCTCTTTTTTTCTCCGTGTAAATATAAACTTTCTTTCTTGGTAAGCCCTGGGTTTTCATGGTTTTTTCTTTCCTTTCCCTTTGGGGGGGGGGGGGGAGGGGGGAATCTGCGCAGCCTTGGTGGACACCTGACATTCAGCCAAAGTAAGCAGCTACAGTTCCTGACCACCTGAGGCACCTGTATGTACATAAGTCTATGGGACCTGATGAGATGCATCCGAGAGTCCTGAGGGAATTGGCTGATATAGTTGCCAAACCACTATCCATGATATCTGAAAAGTCATGGCAGCCAGGTGAAGTCCCAGGTGACTGGAAAAGGAGAAACATTGTACCCATCTTTAAAAAGGGTTGAAAGGAGGACTCTGGGAACTAACAACCTGTCAACCTCACCTCTGTTCCTGGGAAGATCACAGAACAGATTCTCCTAGAAGCTCTGCTAAGGCACATGGAGGATAGGGAGATGGTTCAAGACAGACAACATGGCTTCACCAAGGGCAAGTCCTGCCTGACTAACCTAGTGGCCTTCCATGATGGGGTGACTCCATCAGTGGACAAGGGAAGTGCTACAGATGTCATTTATCTGGACTTCTGTAAAGACTTTGACATGGTCCCCCACAAACATCCTTTCTAAATTGAAGAGACATGGACTTGATGAATGGACTGTTAGATGGGTAAGGAAGTGATTGGACGATTGCATCCAGAGAGTAGTGGTCAGAGTCCCAATGCACATCAGTGACAAGTGGTGCCCTCAGGGGCCTGTACTGGGACCCATGTTGTTTAATATCTTCATTAATGACATAGATGAAGGGATCCAGTGCACCCTCAGCAAGTTTGTCAATGACACCAAGCTGAGGGGTATGCTTGACACACCTGAAGGACCGTGGCCTGTGGCCAACCCTGCAAGTGGGGCTTCTGGTCTGATAGCCATTTTGGGGTTACATAGGGGCTCCGGGGGTGGGTTGTGAGTCATTGCTTCAGCTGTGCCAGTGACTGACAGCTGCTCCAGAGCTGGACTGGAAGCTCCAGGAGCAGGGTATGGGAGCAGTGCACCATCACACTTTTGCAGAACTTGCCCTGCTCCCCCCATCCACTTTAGTTGTTTTGAGTCATTAATAATATTTTCTCTCACACCACCCCATGGGTCGAAACAATGACTGGGAAAAAAACAATTGGACCTTCTTCTTCTATAGTGGCAGTGGTGGGATCCTAACCTAGCAGACAGAGGGAGAAAAGAGGAGAAAAGAAAGAGGAAAGTATACGAGAAATCATAGAGCAGGCAATTGCTATTTCAATAATCAAAAATAGAAGTCTGATCAATATCAAAATTCCATTCTATGGAAGTAATTGTTCCCCACCCCATGAGTCTCAAGAATTGCAAGCAAGATGCAATGCAAACCAGGATCCAGGGGGAGAATTCATTAAAACAGTCTTTTGGTTGCAGTGACTGTAAGAGTTGGGCAGACTGGTCAGCAATTTCCTTCAGTTTTGCTTGTGCTTCTTAATACAGTATTCTCCTTCGGTGAAGTTCAGCATTTCACATATTCCTTCCTCATTTAATAACAGCATATCAAACATTAGACCATTATACAAAACCATTTTTGATACTTTCTGGACTTGTAAGTTGAGCTCCAAAATGGTATAGCAACTCCAATTTAAGATTTTCTATTGCCCATTAATATTATAATGCGATTGCACCCCTCGCCAAAAAATACAAACCTTTAGGATAAGCCGATTTTCAACAGTTAAGCCACCTTACATTGTTGTCTTAGTTTAACAAGACACAAATGTCCGTTAAGGAGGGCGGGCCACAAAAAAAGAGTCAACCTCCTTCCTCTACATTATTACAACTCTGAAATGAAGAGGGTTCAGGTGAAAGATCTGGAAAAGGAAAATAACAGCTCTTTATTAACAAAGCCAAATAAACAACTTTCAAAAATCAAAGTCCTAATTCCCCAGGTGGGGGGCCCTGTGGCAAATCAGGGGGGTGGAGGGGGGCTGTCCTCGGCAGCTCAACAACTGTTCACAGCCACATGAACGATGGTGGCTCCACAGCCAACAATGAAAGGGTTTTTTCCTGCCGGTCCCAGGGCTATGGTGCAGTCCCCAAGTCGGGCAGCTGCTGCGAGAAGATGCTCTGATAATGCAGCCCCATGGCCTGGGGCAGAATACCTCGCTCTGAGACAGTCGGGGAGGGGGGGTTCTCCCAGTCATTCCTGCCAGGCAGGGAGAAAAAGAAATTTCTCCTCAGGGAAAAGAGGGGGCAGCTGAAACCGAGGGTGGTTGCCACTCTGTCAGTCGGTGGACAGTAAGTCCTACAGACAAAAGAGTGTCTGAGGTGTGGTGCTGGCTGATTTTATAGAGAAGTTGCCCCCACTCTGGTACCACTCTGTGCGCAAAGTGGCTCCTTCCCCCTTCCCGCCTCCTCCCACCCTGTAAAAAATAGATGGGGGGGGAAAGGAGGGGGGGAACTTTTATTTCATTGTAGGTGCACACTGTCCAGTAATTGATATTGGGAAAAAATTCCAACATTTCTTTTCAAACCTATAACAATTGTGGAGTTGGTAATCTTATAGGTCCAGGTATTGTTCTAACCCAAACAAATAGACATGTCCCAGATTACCACCCTTATTCCTCCCACTAACCAGGTTTCAGGGGGGTCCCCGGGACCTGTATTACAGTTCTATACCTTATTACAATGCTATAGGCATACTCAGGGAAAGGGGGAGTGTCAGAGTGTACCAAGGGAAAGTGACATTCAGTAAAAATTCTACTGCATAGTAGTCTGGTTTCCTCAGGAAGATCAAAGGTATAATAAACCTGGAACCATTCCTACCTACTCAGTATATTATTCCAGTCAGGGTCCTGGATTCGGACAAAATACCTTCCCAACCTTACTAAACCCTTCCTTGGTTTCCAAACCTGACATCCTTTCTTCTGTTCCTCTGTTATCTTGACAACTTATGCCTTCCTTGCCTACACCTGGAGAAAACTTCCCAGCTGCCACTTCAGCTCCTTTGTCATCCTCTTTTCTCCCTTCCTCCAGTGGCCACCAAAAGTTCAACATCCTCTTCTGCATGATCATACTTCACACATAACTTACTACTATTACATAAGGATCCTTCAGTGTAGTTATTTTATACTTTCCTCTGAGGAGGTAAGAAGAGTGTCTCAGTTTAATGAGACTGTTTTGCTAAGGAGGATGAATTATGAGGAAGACCAAACTCCTCCCTCTAAGCAATTGCAAATCCTAAATTAAGAGACTCCAATTGAGGAAGTATGGAGAAAGGAAAAGATAACAACCCTTTATTAAAGGATATAGATGTATTGGCAGAACAACAGAAGAACACAAAAACAACTAAACAATAATCCTGTACCCAAAAATTTCCTTCAAAAAGGAAACAGTTCAGTACTTTCCACCTTTTAGTGCAATTCTAACCGCGGTCACCAGGGGATGCTATTGGATCTCTGGAGGAACAGAACCTGCAGTTGGTCTGTAGTGGTCAACAGGGGGCGCTGTTGGGCTCTGGTGGTTGCTGAGTGGGGACCCCAGTGCACGGGAGAAGCTGAAAAATGCAGATCTTTCCCCCCCCACCGAAAAGGGGGAAAAGGGGTTCTTCCCACGAAACTCACCCTGTCTGCGGCTGACTGTGGTCAGGATTTCCCCCCCTTTCATCGATGGGCACAAACCACTGCCAACATGGGAGTGGAGGAGGGAAAGGGAGACCTCCTCCCCAAAAGGTTTCTCTGCAGATGGGTCAAACCTCTCCGATGAAATCCCAGCAGATCTGGGCTGGGGGGTAGAACAGGGAGCAGGAAAATGGAGGTAAACCAGGGTCAGAAGCAGTCAGATGACCAGGTCGAAAACAAAGTGAACCTTGGACCCCTCCAACACACACCCTCCCTCAGTCAAGGCAAAAGTGAAGTGCCGTTTCCTGAGGAGAGAAAAAAAACTCATCACCTCTCCCCCCCACAGTCTTCTCAGGGCTATCAGTCTGGAATGTGGGTTTGCTAGCTAGTTCCTTTGTGTGTGTCAATCACCCTAGTCAAATACCCTCCCCCCCCCTTGTTCAACATCTTTCTTTTACAGTGATGCAGGAGAAAGAAAAAAAATCCCTCTTGTTTTGGTTTTTTTTTCCGAACAAGTAAACCTATGGCATTATCCACCCTTAATTTTTTTCCTTTCCCATGCCACCACACTCTATCAAATTAAACCTTTGAGTTACGTGCGTACATGCATTATGCTAACTATATACACATTCACAAATATGTAGACACAAATACAGATACAGATACAGAGTTATGGTCAGTTCACCAGAAGATAAGATCCCCTTGAGGTATACACCAGGTTTCTCCATCTTCCTGCACCTCCCACCATGTGCAACCAAGTCCTTGGGCAAAAACAATGTCGCAAATGGGTTTGTCTTTGCTTGAGGCAGGATTAATCCAAACTGTTTTACCTAACATACCTCTCAAGTGGATTACTGGGACTTTGTCCCCATCTACTGTGTGAAAGGGCTCTGATTGGGCAGGGCCGACTCAATTGACATAGCCTCTAGTGTTGACCAACCATGTAGCCTTTGCTAGGTGCTGATCCCAGTGCTTGAAAGTCACCCAATGCCTTCAGGGTGATTTTCAACAGTCCATTACATGGTTCAACCTTCTCCACGGCTGGTGCATGGTATGGTATCGGCGGAGAGGCTCGGACAGAATTGCACACAAATCAATATGATTGGTAAAAATGTCCCCTTTATTAGAGAAAGGGCAGCTTATATGCTGCTTGTGACACACAGACATGTGATTCTTACCCAGGTTACATTGGATACATAAGAGAAACATACTGAGCTGTACATTGCCAATTGGACCACAGCAGGTGTCCATAAAACTTGTTTTTCTGCCAGTATAACTCCTCCTTCACCTTGGCACAAGGCCCGCAGCCATATTAGTGTCGCAGTAATTATTAGTGTCTGCACCCAGTCATGCCAAGGCAGAGGTCATAGAAATGCAATGGAAATTGTTCACACAATTTCTATCCTCCGACAGTATGGGATGTGATACACCCACTCGATGTCATGTTCCTTCGCCCAGGTGGTAATTAAACTGTTCTTGAAATGGGTCCCATTATCTGACTCAACTCGCTCTGGGGTGCCGTGTCGCCACAGGACTTGCTTTTCAAGGCCCAGGATGGTATTTCGGGCAGTGACATGGGGCACCGGATGCATCTCCAGCCATCCAGTGGTGGTTTCCATCATGGTGAGCACATAGCGCTTACCTTGGCGGGTTTGTGGCAGTGCGATGTAATCAACCTGCCAGGTCTCCCCGTACCTATACTTACTCCAACGTCCACCATACCACAGGGGCTTCAGTCTCTTGGACTGTTTAATGGCAGCGCATGTCTCACGCTCATGGATAACCTGAGAAATAGTGTCCATGATTAAGTTTACCCCTCGGTCTCGTACCCATATATAGGTGGCATCTCTGCCCTGATGACCTGAGGCATCATGGGCCCATCACACTAGGAACAACACTGTGCTGCCAGTCCAGATCCACCTGTGACACCTCGACTCATGCGACTCGGTCTGCCTGTTCATTGTTGCGATGTTCCTCATTGACTCGACTTTTGGGCACATGGGCATCTACGTGGTGGACTCTCACAATCAACTTCTCTACCCGGGTAGCAATGTCTTGCCACATATCAGCGGCCCAGATGGGTTTTCCTCTACATTTCCAATTGGTCTGTTTCTATCTTTCCAACCACCCCCACAGAGCATTGACCACCATCCACGAGTCAGTGTAGAGGTAAAACTTTGACCACTTCTCTCATTCAGCAATGTCCAAAGCCAACTGGACACCTTTGAGCTCTGCGAATTGTCTCGATTCACCTTCTCCTTCAGTAACTTCTGCAACTTGTAGTGTGGGGCTCCATGTATCTGCTTTCCACTTACGTTTCATCTCTACAGTGTGACAGGAACCATCAGTGAAGAGGACATAGCATGTTTCTTCTTCTGGTAGTTGATTGTATGGTGGGGTTTCCTCAACCCGTACCACCTGCTCTCCTTCTTCTTCATCTGCTAGACCAAAATTCTCACCTTCCGACCAGTTTGTGATGATTTCTAGGATCCCAGGGCGATTCAGATTTCCAATACGGGTGCACTGTGTGATCAGAGCGATCCACTTACTCCGTGTAGCATCAGTGGCATGATGCGCAGAGGGTACCTTTCCCTAGAACATCCAACTCAGCACTGGCAATTGAGGTGCTAGGACGAGCTGTTCTTCTGTACCAATCACCTCTGAGGCAACTTGTACTCCTTCATAAGCTACTAGAATATCCTTCTCTGTTGGGGTATAGTTGGCTTTAGATCCTCTGTAGCTTCAGCTCCAGGATCCAAGTGGGCGGCCTCGGGTCTCGCCAGGCACCTTTTGCCAGAGGTTCCAGGAAAGACCCTTTTTCCCAGCTGCAGAGTAGAGTACATTCTTCACATCTGGTCCTGTCCTGACTGGCCCAAGGGCAACAGCGTGGGCAATCTCCTGTTTAATCTGTTCAAATGCTTGCTGCTGTTCAGGGTCCCAATGGAAATCATTCTTCTTGTGGGTTACCAGATAGAGAGGGTTTACGATTTGGCTGTACTCAGGGATGTGCGTCCTCCAGAAACCCATGGCACCCAGAAAAGCTTGCGTTTCCTTCTTACTGGTCGGTGGGACCATTGCTGTGATCTTATCGATGACTTCTGTCGGGATCTGATGACGTCCATCTTGTCACTTCACCCCCAGGAACTGTATGTCTCAAGCAGGTCCCTTGACCTTACTCTTTTTGATGGCAAAATCGGCTTTGAGGAGAATCTGGATGATTTTCTTTCCTTTCTCAGAAACTTCCTCTGCTGTGTCCCCCCATACTATGATGTCATCAATGTACTGCAGGTGTTCTGGAACCTCACCCTTCTCTAGTGTAGCCTGGATCAGTCCGTGGCAGGTGGTGGGACTGTGTTTCCACCCCTGGGGCAGTCGGTTCCAGGTGTACTGCGCACCCCTCCAGGTAAAAGTAAACTGCTGCCTGCACTCTGCTGCTAAGGGGAACGAGAAGAATGCATTTGTAATGTCAACAGTGGTGTACCACCTCGCTGCCTTGGACTCCAGCTCCTACTGGAACTCCAACATGTCTGGAACAGTGGCACTGAGCAACGGGGTGGCTTCATTCAGGTCACGATAGGCCACAGTCAGTCTTCATTCTCCATCAGACTTATGCACAGGTCAGATGGGACTGTTGAAGGGTGAGTGGGTCTTACTGATCACCCCTTGACTCTCCAGCTCATGGATCATCTTATAGATGGGGATCACAGAGTCTCGGTTCATTCAGTACTGCCGATGATGCACTATTGTGGTGGCAATTGGCACTCGCTGTTCCTCAACCTTCAACGATCTCACAGCAGAAGGGTTCTCCGAGAGACCGGGTAACAAATTCAACTGCTTAACCGCCTCTGTCTCCACAGCAGCTATTCCAAAAACCCATCTATGTCCCTTGGGGTCTTTGAAATACCTGCTCCTGAGATAGTCAGTGCCCAGGATACATAGGGCATCTGGACCAGTCACAATAGGGTGTTTCTGTCAGTCCTTCCAAGTCAAGTTCACCTCAACTTCCAACACGGTCAACTCTTGAGACCCTCCAGTCACCCCAGAAATGGAAATAGTCTCTGGTCCCACATGTCCTGAGGGCATCAACGTACACTGAGCACCAGTATCAACCAAAACCTTGTATTCTTGTGGGTCTGATGTGCCAGACCATCTGATCCACACAGTCCAATAGACACGGTTGTCCCGTACCTCCACCTGGCTAGAGGCAGGGCCCCTCTAATACTGGTGTTCGTCCTGCCAATCTCTTGTGAATACTGATGGGAGGTACCTTCTGGCAGGTCAGATCCCTGCCCACAGGATACCGGTACTGCACTCACTTTCACGGACTTCCCTTTTCTGCCCTCTTTCATCTCTTGTGCTCGGGCTGCTAGGGCACGGGTAGGTTTCCTTTCCCACTGTCTCATGTCTTCTCCATGGTCAGCTAAGAAATACCACAACTTGGTTCGTGAGGTCTGTCCGCTCTCTCTAACTGGGGGCCATCTGGTTCTCACTGGTGCCATATGGAAACTGTTTCCCTCATCCTCTCTTTCAGTCTCTCCTGTTTATCTTTCACCTCTATAGTTAGTGTCTTGAGGTCCTTAATCAGTGTCTCTACAGTGGAGATGCGGGCCTGTAGTGGGCCTTCGATCATACTGTCATACAACCAAAGTTTATTTATTATAGACATCACTGACTCTCGCTTCTCCCCAGCCTGCAATGATTGTCAGGTAAATGGTATGTGTGGATGACCCCATACGTGTGAAGTTCCACCACATCTGTGGTGTACACTTAACCCTGTCAGGATCATCAGTGGGTTGCCCATCCCCCCCAAACAGTACCTCCAACAGTGCCATTTCCCTCAGGCATTCGATCCCTTCCTCTACGGTCTTCCAGCCCATTGTATAATGGTCTGCCTGCAAGGGATCTCTGTAAACGAACCTCTCACACCGTCCGAAAGCTGTACCCAGAGAGACAGGGGCTTTGATTCCCTCAGTACCCACATCCTGGGCAATAGACCTCACGAACTTCACCGCCATCAAGGTTTATGGCATCACCTGTAGAGTCCCAAACTCGAGTCATCCAGGTCAGAATGGGCTCATTTGGGTGACTGCCCATAAGCTCTGGAGGTTGTTATATGATAGGGACTCAGTGATGATTTCTGGCTCTGGGCCAACCACCTGTGAGGGTCCTGCCTCCCCATCATCGGCAACTGGGTGATTTGGTCTCTTTTGGATGGGGCAACCCCCATTGGTTCAGTCTGTCCCTTTGATTTGGCCCTATCCTGAGTCACCATGGTATCAGGCATCTTGTTTTCGTCTTTTCCCTGGAAGCGCTGTACCATATCGAACAGCTTCCAGTAGGCAATGGCCAAAACCCCACATGCAACTGCCTTTCCATGGGTCTATCACGACCTCTCTTCCCATTATTGTGGAGGTTAAATGTCTAGGTTGAGGCTTAGGTTGGCTTTCACAGATCTTATTTAAATATTCACGTCTCCACTCGGTTGCTAACACTTAATAAAGCTCAAGTGTCAGTTGGCAAGAGTGGTCAGTAATGTACCAACCAACCCTGGGACTGTACTCGCAACTCGGTCTCCACCTGCGAAAGTCCTCTATCACTGCAGGGTAATACCCTAATTCCTCCCTTCTCTGTTCTACTTGTCCTACAAACCTTCTTATGTGATACTCTATTATATTAAGCAATTCTTCTCTCTGGGCTACCTCTTCCGATTCTAATCCTTCCCATTGACCAAAGTCTGGTATGTCCCCAAACTTTACCTCAATCCAAACCACTTCTCTTATCCTATTCCACCGCTTTAGAGTATTCCTTATTCTATTCCACAGTCTTACGCACACAATATCCATATGCTTCGTCCGTCTCAATCACACCCATACACTCTTGCACACTTTGAATAGAGACTTTCCTGCCTTATGATTCTTATTTGGGTAATCTGTGTTACCGAGTAAGGTCACTAGATGTCACCGCAGACTGTGAAATACAGGTTTGTTGTTGACCGGTCGATCTATGTTACCACAAAGCCACAAGATGTCACTGTGAACTATAAAATATACTCTTTACAGAAAATGTAACCAAGATGTTACGAATACCTGTCTGTGAGTGTGGTGGCAGTAAAATCTCACCCACTTAGTTTCTGCTAGATCTTGATTAGACCAGCAACGTATACAATAGAAATTAAGGGTCCGATTGAGCTCTATCTGCAACGTCCCTCTCAGACCTAGAATATACTTTCCACAGTTCTTACACAAAGCCCTAACATATAATGAACAATAACAGAAAGGACAGATCTTAATCCTAGAATTTTGACGTGCTGGTAAAATCTTATTTACCCTTACAGAATTGCAATCGCATCCCATGTAAAGCTCTAAAACATTTTACGAAATATGCTATTTTGTAAAATACTCTCTGGCACACAAAACACTTTACAAACCAGTCTATAGCACAGAAAACATTTTACAAACCAGTCTATAACGCACAGGAGGCAAACAAAGCACTACAAATAGCAATCAAAATGTCACAAGTAGTAGAACTCTTCACTGTACTTTTAAGTTTCAAATGGCGTGGTATGTCGCAGGTTGAGCAGTGCGCCTGAAGATATGTGATAACACAGTGGTGGAAGGATAAGGTCAGGGTAGATAGTGGGGTCCTTTTGGAGTGATGGGGGTCCTGACCAGGCTGGGACCTTGAAAGGCACCCCCGTCTTGGATGGGTACAGGGACCAGAAGAGTTGGTTTGTTTGCTTGTCTGTTTGTTTGGTTTTGGTTCACCTGTGGCTACTGCCCAGGTTCGGCATGTTCTGGATATATTTGCTTTGCTCTGTTACATCCTGTAATGGTGGACAAAGGGTTGTTCCTGGGTATCTCCTTCAGATTGTTTATAGATAGGTGATAGTAAAGTAGGAAATGAAAGATTTGCCCAAATCGTTCTAATAGGAATCCAGCCTGTGTACCCCTATGTGGTTGTGAGCTATGCTGGCGATGGTACATGCCTTCAGTAGGGTCACCCATGCCAGACATGTCAAAACCGTAGGACCAGATTTAATACATTCTTGGGCAGGATGAGCTCATTAGCCTTCTGGCAGTCATCCTAGGAGAAGGAAAACTCTAATCCCAAACCCGGGTAGATGGAGCTTACTCAGCCCTGTAAGGTCATCCATCTAAGAGAAGGTCACTCTAATCAAACCTACGTCCTGAGGACCTCGCTGCCACTGTCCAAACTTGCTTGGCCCTGGCAGATGAACCTCAGGATTAAAGGGTGGGTTCAGTTCTGCGCATACTGCATCTCACCTAAAAAATCAATTGCGCAGGTTTGAAGGTTTTACCCACATGCAAAAAGCCCTGTAGCGATGGGCGAGGGTCGAAACGGCAGGTGAAAGGTGCACTGGAAACCACAGAACCAACCCTGCATGCAGGCGGTTCAGGATATTGGTCATTTGAGACTGACCGGAGATGACAGTCTCTTGGGGCAGCACCCTGAACAACCAAGTAACCTTTTCAAGGACAACACTGCTTACTCCACTCGGAGAGGGGTCTAGAAAAGGTGGCCTAAACAAAGTTCATCTCCACCTTCACCCGGTTGGTTAACCGCCGGCCAACGGGCATCTTCTTCCAATGCGGTCGCACAAAGATCAAAAGACAAAGGCATGCACCTGCCTCCGAAGGTGTACCTAAATTAACTCTAACACGTTGGAACATCAGAACCATGTTCGATTCTGCGGATAGTGGACGTCCTGAGCGTCGGTCTGCCCTAATTGCTCATGAACTGGTTAGTCTCAACATCGACATTGCCGCTCTCTGTGAAGGCAACCTTAGAGAACAGGGTGCCGGTTACACACTCTTTTGGTCAGGTAAGGCCAGAACCAAAAAACATCTCTCAGGAGTCGGCTTCATGATCAAAAACTCTATTGTTCCTAAACTCGAAAATCTGCCAACAGGTCACTCTGACAGCATTATCTCCCTACACCTTCCACTACACAACAAACAGCACATCGTCCTCTTTAGTATATATGCCCCAACTCTCCAAGCTGACCTTGATGAAAAAGATAAATTCTACACTGACCTGCACCGCCTTACCCAAAAGGTGCCTGCAGATGATGAGATCATTATCCTTGGTGATTTCAATGCCACAGTAGGAAAGAACTTTGAAGCCTGGAAAGGAATATTAGGTAAACATGGTGTTGGAAACTGCAACGATAATGGTCGACTTCTGTTAGAATTCTGTGCGGAACAACAGTTCACCATCACTAATACTATCTTTCAGCAGAAAAATAGTCTGAAGACAACCTGGATGCATCCCAGATCTAAGCATTGGCACCTCATCGATTATGTCCTGGTGCGACGAAGAGATGTCCGCGATGTCCTCCATACCTGTGTGATGCCCAGCGCAGAATGTCAAACAGACCATCGGCTTGTGGGCTGTAAACTCAACTTCAATCTCAAATTCAAACCTAAAAGGGGCAGTATCCCAAGGAGAAGACTCCAAGTTAACAATCTCCAATCAACCACAGTAAGAGACAGATTCCAGGTTAACCTTCAAACTAGGCTTGAAAACCATTCTACAGATTCTGCAGATTCCTCCCCTGAATCAATTTGGCACCATATTAAAAACAGTATCCTGCAATCCTCTGAAGAATCCAAGATTCAGCAATTCAGTCCATCACACAACAACCAGTAAAGTATGAATTGGATGCTGCCCCCACTTTAGGAGAAACCCTCAAGGCCATACAGCAGGTGAAAATCGGCAAGGCAGCTGGGGTTGATGGAATTCCACCTGAAGTCTGGAAACATGGGGGCCTTGCACTCCATACCAAATTTCACGAGTTTGTGGTGCGCTGTTGGGAACTAGACGAACTACCATCAGACATTCTTGATGCAGTCGTCATCACTTTGTATAAGAAGAAAGGTACTAAATCAGACTTCTCAAATTACCGTGGTATTACTCTGCTCTCCATTGCTGGCAAAATCCTGGCAAGAATACTCTTGAACAGACTAATACCCTCTATAGCAGAAGGAATTCTACCCGAAAGTCAGTGTGGTTTCAGAACCAACAGGAGTACCATAGACATGATATTTGTTCTCAGACAACTGCAAGAGAAGTGTAGGGAACAGAACAAAGGTCTCTATGTAACCTTTGTCAGCCTCACCAAGGTTTTTGATACTGTGAGCAGAAAAGGTCTGTGGCAGATTTTGGAACGTTTAGGTTGTCCCCCCAAGTTCCTTAAAATGATCATCTCACTCCACGAGGATCAGCACGGCCAAGTCAGATATGGTAACACACTTTCTGAACCCTTTCTAATAAAGAATGGCATCCCCCGACTTCCCCCACCAAACAAAGTACTTTTCCCTCTAAATTAAAATACGAAAACATAAATGCCTCTTAATTTGATGTGGGAGGTTTGTGTCCTTCGACTCGTAAAACCAAGGGGTCGGGAGACTGTCACCGACAGAAATCCAGTCAGGGGGGCCCCCAGAAGTGTCCCTAGCCCCCGGGGTCTCGAGTCGGGGAGACTCTTCGTCCGGGCGGAGTCGTCAAATTGATGGCAATTTTATGCCCCAAAAGACACAGATGGAGAAACTACTCATAGACAAAGTTTTCAGTCTATAAACAGGAGGTATCTTTATTAATTACAGCACTGGGAAGCAGCCAGGTCTCCCTGGACAAACTGCTTCAGTCCAGCAATTCACAGTTGGACTTTTTATACAATTTTTGCCAAGTAATTGCATAGTACAATATGAATATTCATAATATTGCAACATATATTTTTAATATTCATAACAGGTGGAGTTTAGGAGGAGTTAGGGGTGCGGTCTTCAATTTGGGGAGAATCTGGGAGGGTCATTCCTGTTCTTCAGCCTCATGAGTCTTTGTCCCTTTTTCCATCATCATCATGAACTTTGTGAACTCTCCTACTTTGGTTACCTTCCTAGTGAATTTGACAGAAGTTCCTGATACCTTGGCAAGGATACCTAGCCTTGGGTCATCTCCTTTCCTTATCAACCTTTGTTTTCCTTTCTATATACTTATTTTAGTTCTTAGTTCCTTCTGTTTTCCTGTGTACATATGCTTCTGTTCTTTTTGTCAATATGTCCTGCATTCTTTAATGAATTATGACCTCTGCTATTTCTAAGACCACATCCTTTGTGCTTTTACTTAAAGTCCATATTCCGAATTTAACTTTCTACTTTTTGTATTGTTATATTACGTTTTCTCTCTAGACCTTGCATTGCTTCAGTGTCGCCCTTTCGAATGTTTGGTAAAGAGTCCTGTGTATTTGCGGGGCACTGGGTTTCACGCCTCTCTTGGAGTTTCCCGAAAGCGGATTGCCATCAGAATCAGATTTACAGTGATTACTCCAGTGATACCCTTTATGACTCTTTTATACCGAGGGCATGGCTTTAAAGGTTTTTTTCTCTCGTTCTCAATTTCTCTTTTCCGGGTAAAATTTACTAACATGTCCTTCTTTTCCACAATTAAAGCATTTTGTGGAGGAGTTATTTGTTTGTAATTTAGACAGAACCACTGCTAATGTATCAGCATGATGCATCTCTGTCCCAACATTTTGACACATTTTAATGTATTCTCCCATATTGTTTACTTTTCCTTTGATCGGGTTTAAAGTCGCTTGGCAGTCAGCTTTAGCATTTTCATATGCTAGTTGAAATAGCAAAGTGCTAGCGGCATTAGTGTCATCTACTTGCCACATCATTTCATTTTGTAATCTATCAATAAAGGATACATATGACTCTTGGGGTCCTTGATGTATAACTGCAAATGAAACCGACTTAGTCACTGAATCAGGAACCTGTCTCCATGCCCATAGGACCATCTGTGAGGTTTAGACAAAGACTTGCCTGTCTAGTCTGGTTTGGATTAGCATATTGTTTGGTACAAGTCAACATGTTAATTCCAATACTAATTCTGTTATTAAGATTTTCCATTGCTTGTATAGTAGCCAATTCCATATATTCTAACTTCCAGATCACATATTGTGCAGCAATAAGAACAGTTCTCGTGAGTGCTAGCCAGTCCCAGGATGTCACGTGTGGTAGTTTGTGTGACCAGTTTGTAACCAAGGAAGGGTCCAGATTTACCCAGTATTCCCTATGATTTTTATGTAAACCAGGCTATAAGAAGAAAGGAGGAAAGGTCTGCTTGGAGGTGCAGGTTCCCTGCTGTTGAGTCTGTCGTGTTGGGGAGCAAGGTCTGGTAAGGCCTTGTCGACCTTGGGAGACGGAGGTTCCAGCATGACTTTCTGTTGTCCCAAGGAGAGTAGTAAGATAGTCTTTTGCTAATTTATTTTAGTTGCTAGATCTCAGGGTACTGATTGGGATATATATATATTTTATTTTGGTTTTGTTCCTTTTCCCTTCCCCCTTCCCTTTCCCTTGTGAAATTGTATATATATTTCAATTGTATATAACTGTAATATAAGTGTAAATATATTTATATATATTGCTTTAGCTGTCTCTCTCTCATTTTGGTTTTCTTGGTTGTTTTTTCCCTCTTCTCCCTGAGGTTTGGGGGGGATGGACACGACTTCTTGTGGTAAGGTTTGGAGACTTGGCAGGGAGTCAGCTTCAAACCATATCTTATCATTCATAAGAATTTGCAATACTGTCTACTTTGCCAGTAGTAAATGTACCTTGCAACCCATTTTCCTTTATAGAACATCTTAATTCCTTGAAAAGCTGATAGAGAAGTCCCTCATGTATAGGTTGTTGATTTGGTCGATATACGACAGGGAAAGTTAAAAAGGAGAGATCGTCCTGCTGTAAAACCTCATTCCTGCATCTTTCTAGTGCACCAGTCCTAGTACCTGCTGATTTCGCCTCCTCCCCATGTTGCAGAAAAGGATTAGTGGGAGTTGAAGACAGTTGTGTTTTATGAAAGGATAAAGTTTTGCAAAAATCACCATGATTAAAGGCAGGAGGTGGACTCCCTGTCAGGGGTCCTAAGGCTTCTGTCAGGTTCATCAGCAGAACTGATAGAAGAGGTAGGTAGTATATCTTCCTTATCCCCAGGGAGGATTTAAATAAAGCCTGCGTTCTTGGGAAATTCCATGTCCTGTTATTCTACACGACCTCACGATTCTCCGTTCAATGGATACTGCTGTCCTAATGTTATAGGATGATGCTGGCACTTACCCCTGTCGGGTTGCAGATTGCTGAAATGTCCTGTAACGCACGTCACACATTGGGGTCACCAATTACTGATGATGTGCAAATGAGACTGCACACACAGGAATTGATTTGGGGATTCTGTGAGACCACTCTATGCATCCCCTTTTATTAACCTTTTTGTAAACAGCACCTGGTGTTGCCATCCAGTTAATTAGGATCTCTGGGATTCTTGCCAACCCAATGTTTTGACTTCACACAATCATACTTCCATCCTGTGACTGTTTTCAGTCATGTACCATGCATAGTTTCAAGTAGTTTTCCACTTGAGAACACACAGTCTTTGTCAAAACATCAGAGAGCATCTTTTTCTCCCAAGGTTGAGGTGCTCCCCTCTGGTCTTAATCAGCCAGACGGCTGGTGCAGCTGGTTTAGCTTGTTCCCACAGGAAGGGAAAAAACATCTCCAAGAGGAGCATCATCCATCCTTTCTTTACCCTCCTCAGAAAGCTGCCTGTTGCAGTCTGATGAGACTGAACTGTTTGCTAAAGAGGATGAGTTATGAGGTAGACCAAACTCCTCTCTCTCAGCAATTGTAATATCAAAATTAAGGGGTTTTACTTGAGGAAAATGTGGAAAAACAGAAGAAAATAACAACCCTTTATTAAAAGATATATGTATGTTGGCAAAAACAGTAACAAAAAAAAAAAAACAACCAAGGAACTAGACAGCAATCCTAGAAAACAACAACAAAAACAACAACAACAAAATGTCTAAAAGAATACTTCTCTGTCCTTTAGCACAGTCCTAATTGTGGCCTGCAGGGGGTGTTGTTGGATCGCTGGAAGGTGCAGGGTCTGCAACGCCCTGTTGTGGCCGGCAGGGGGTGCTGTTTGGTCCCTAAAGGTGCAGGGTCTGCAGGGGGCACTGTTGGACCACCGAAGATGTAGGGCCTGCAGTACCCTGTTGTGGTCAGCAGGGGGCGCTGTGGGATCACTGAAGCTGTAGGATCTGCAGTACCCTGTCATGGTCAACAGGGGGCACTGTGGGATTGCTGAAAATGTAGGATCTGCAGTACCCTGTCATGGTCAGCAGGGGGCACTGTGGGATTGCTGAAAATGTAGGATCTGCAGTACCCTGTCGTGGTCAGCAGGGGTCGCTGTTGGGCTCCGGCAGCCACCACGTGGGCAGACGGGTCTGGAGGGAGCAGTCCTGGTCCGCAGGAGAAACCGAGAGGGAAATAGGGGGGACCCTTTTCCTCAACGGAGGGAAGTAGGGGGGGCCCTTTTCCTCAACGGAGGGAAGGGGTGAGGAAAAAAGTTCACCCCCCAAGAGGACTCACTGTTCCCAGATGGTAGTGTTCCAAGGCTCTCCCCTCTTTTCTCCCAGCAAGCACAGACCTCTCCGATGAAAAGAAGCAGCAAAGACTTGTCGGCCTTGGCAGGAATCACAAGACACTGACGGTGCAGGGTCGATAGTCAGGTCTCACCAGGACGAAAAAAAAACCAGGGAAGAGAGCTGGCTCCCAGACTTTCCTCTAGAAATGCCTGAAAACCGTCCCCGTCCCTGTCCTGACCCGAGCACACTGTCGTCTCCCGTGTCCTCCCCCTTCTGCCCAAAACATCCCCCCCTCACTCCAGCAGTTAATCGCCCATTAAACAGATCAGTCAGTTCTTTTGTAAGGCTAACTGAAGCCAGGTAAAACCTGGAAAGCGAATTTAGTAGAGCAATGTAAGGATTAGAGGGACTTAAAATGCAGGTTTTAAGCAAAGCATAGAGAACTTAGTATTAAGAAATAGCGGAGGCAATAAATTCACTAGAATACAGGACACTCTGACATGAGAGAACATAAGTATGAACAGAAAGAACTAAAAATGCTAGTACACACAAAAAAGGACATATGGAAAAAAACAAAAGGAGATAAGAAAAGGGACAAGCCAAGAAATCAGGTACTCTTGCCAGATACTGAAAATCCTTGCCAAATGCACAAGGAAACTCCCCAAATTAGGGAAGGTTCAAAAGTTTATGAAGATGATGATGAGAGGACACTGAGTTCATGATGAAGAAAGACAGGAACGACCACCGAAGTTCTCCCCAAATTAGAGACCACGCCTCAAACTCCGCCTTGACTCCGTCTGTTATGAATATTAAAAGTAGATGTTGCAAGATAATGAATATTCATAATATGTGATGTAATTGCTTGGTAAAAAGTGTATAAAAAGCTCAATTGTAAGTTTCTCGAGCGGAGCAGTGTGTCCAGGGCGACCTGGTTGCTCCTCGGCAGTAAAATAAATACCTCCTGCTTATAGACTGAAAATTCTGTCTCTGAGCAGTTCTTCCACGCCTTCTTTGGGGCACAAATTGGTATCATTTCTGGCGAACCAGCCAGGAGCAAGAGGGTCTTCCTGAGACAAGACCCAAGGGGTCAGGACGCTCTCAGGGTCCCCGACTGAATTTTGTCGGCAGAGTCTCCCAGACCCCTTGGTTCTATGAGCGCTGGTGGACAAGAACCTCCTGCTCCAAAATTAAGAGGTATTTGTTCTTTTATATTTTAGGTCAAAGCACTTTATTAGCGGGGGTAAGACTTACCGCCCGAAGGGAAACCGGGGGACGCCTTGGCATTAATCTCAACTGGGTTAGAGTCCCAGGTACCGAAAGAAGCAGGTTAAAGTCCTGCCAGCAGGTTAAAATCCTGCCAGGAGAACCCCAGAAGGGGATTCCCTGATCGGGTTAGAGTCCCGACACTGCAGTGTAAAATTGTCTTTACTTTGTGATGCTGTA
>NW_020885043.1:49851-62899 GCF_003945725.1 Corapipo altera
ACTTACAAGTCTTACAAATATTAAAAGAAATAAAAAAACATTAGGGGTTTAAGGCATCAGAACCCATAATTAGAAAGTTCCTAGAATTAGGGTTATTAATAGAATGCGAATCAGACCTATAACACACCAATCCTGCCAGTTAAGAAACCAAATGGAACTTATTGACTAGTTCAAGATTTAAGAACTGTGAATGCAACAACAAAAACACTACATCCAGTGGTAGTTAACCCTTACACACTCCTAACTAAGTTAAAGGACAATTTAATTTGGTTCACAGTGTTGGATCTAAAAGATGCATTCTTTTGCCTTCCCTTAGCCCCAGAAAGCCAAAAGATTTTTGCCTTTGAATGGGAATCCGTGAGCAAAGGGAGAAAGACTCAATTAACCTGAACAGTGTTACCTCAGGGCTATAAGAATAGTCCAACAATTTTTGGGAATCAGTTGACCAAGGAATTGGAACAATGGGAAAGGCCACAGGGAGATAGCACTCTTCTACAATACGTAGATGATCTACTGATAGCAACTGAGACAGAGGAAGAGTGTGTTAAATGGACTATTTCTCTGTTGAATTTCTTGGGTTTAAGTGGATATGGAGTCTCTCAACAGAAAGCGCAGTTGGTGCAAGAAAAGGTAGTATACCTAGGATATGAGATTTCCAGAGGACAACGATCCCTAGGAACAACGAGGAAAGAAGCCATCTGCCAAACGCCTAAACCAGAAATGGTGAGAGATCTACGAGCCTTTCTGGGAATGACAGGTTGGTGCCGTTTATGGATCTATCAATATGGGGTACTTGTCAAACCACTGTATGATTTACTAAAAGAAACTAAGAATACCCTAGTCTGGACTCCCGAAGCAGAGGGAGCTTTTAGAAGACTGAAACAAGAACTCATGAGAACCCAGGCTTTGGGCCACCCTGATGTAACAAAACCATTTTGGCTGTTCTCTCATGAGCAGCAAGGGATGGCTTTAGGAGTCTTGGCACAACAGTTGGGACCACACAAAAGAACCGTAGCCTATTTCTCCAAACAACTGGATGAAGTAAGCAAAGGATGACCCAGTTGTCTGAAAGCGGTGGTCGCAGTGATCATAAACATAGAAGAGGCCAGAAAACTCACGATGGACCAGAAAATGATTGTGTTGGTGTCCCACACTGTGTCCGCAGTACTAGAACAGAAGGGTGACCATTGGTTGTCGCCTTCCAGATTCCTAAAGTACCAAGCAATCCTAGTTGAGTCAGACAACATAACAATTCAAGTAACTAACATTGTGAATCCAGTCACATTTCTAGAAGGAAGAATGCCCGCAGAACCAATCGAGTATGACTGCCTGGAAACTATCGAAGCAGTCTACTCCAACCACCCGGTTCGCAAAGAAGAGCCATTTGAAGATGCAGACAACTGGTTCTCTGACGGCAGTAGCTTCGTGAAGCAAGGAGTAAGGATGGCAGGTTATGCAGTGACCACAACGGAAGAGGTAATCAAATCAAATCCTTTACCTGCAGGGACTTCAACCCAAAAGGCAGAACTAATAGCCCTTACCCGAGCTCTGGAATTGGCAGAAGGCATACGAATTAATATTTGGACAGACTCTAAGTATGCCTTCTCTGTTGTGCATGCTCATGGAGCAATTTGGAAAGAAAGAGGACTGTTAACTGCTCAAGGGAAAACCGTCAAACATGCAGAGGAAATTCTACGATTGTTAGAAGTTGTCCAACTCCCAGCACAAGTGGTCATAATGCATTGTAAGGGACACCTGAAAGGTAACACTGTTCCAGAGATAGGAAATAGGAAAACTGATGCAGAAGTTAAATTAACTGCTGCAAAGACTGAAGAAGTGACTATAACAGTTTTAGTACCAGGGGAGCTAGATACAAACTTTCAACCAGATTATCAGGAATCAGATCATAATTCGATTTAAAGGAACAAAGACAAATTGTTAGATAATGGATGGGGTCAATTGGAAACAGGACAACTAATAATACCAGGGAAATTAATGTGGCAATTTGTAAAAACAGAACATGAGAAGGCACATTGGAGTTTAGATCCACTTTATCAGTATTTGCAAACTAGAATAGCAGGACCAAAATTATTCACTACCATAAAACAGGTTACATCCCAGTGAGAACGATGTCTGAAGAATAACCCAAACACAGGGACCAAGACACACCAAGGGGCAATAAATCGAGGTAAATTCCCAGGTGAAGTATGGCAAATTGATTTCTCTGAACTCCCAAGAAAAGGGGGGTATCGGTATTTATTGGTGCTTACTGATACGTTTTCTGGGTGGTCTGAAGTGTTCCCCTGCAGGACAAACAAAGAAAGAGAGGTAACTAAAGTCTTACTAAATGAAATTATACTGCGGTTTGGAGTACCAAGAAGTATATCCTCAGACAGAGGTTCACATTTTTGTGCGAAGGTTGTGAGAGCAATAAGCAAAGCATTGCAGATTAAATGGCAATTACATACGCCCTACAGGCCACAAGCCAGTGGGCAAGTAGAAAAGATGAATCATCTTATCAAACAATAAATTGCTAAAATATGCCAAGAAACTAACTTCCAATGGTATCAAGCTTTGCCTATTGCTCTGATTAGATTGAGAGTCAAACCTCGATCAAAAGAAAAGTTGAGCCCATTTGAAATTCTGTATGGTAGACCTTATGCTATGCAGATTGTAAATAGCGATGCTATAGACCAAATAGGTAATCAATATATATATGATTATGTAATTACTGTAGGGAAACATTTTGATAAAAACACCACGGTAGTAATAGAACACCAACCCAAACAACCTAACTGTAAACTGCATCCATTTAACCCCGGTGATTGGGTGTATGTTAAGAATCTTTTAGGAAAACCCCTACAAGAGAAGTGGGAGGGACCTTTCCAAGTGCTGCTGACCACCTTCACCGCCGTTAGGATCAAGGAGCGACCTACATGGATTCACTATTCTCGAGTCAAGAGAGCTCTGGAAGATAAGCAAGAAGACCCAACATCATGAATCCAACTCCCTTCCAAACCCTTTCAACATTGACCATTGGAGTTTTGATAAGTATTGTTTTATCCCAAAATCCTACTCCAGAAGGACTGTGGTCTAGTGCACGCACACTACCATGCTTAGAGGAAAATCCAGACTTTGAGATTTACGTTTTACATAACAAACAACCTTACACGTTAGATGAATGGGATAGCAAGACCCATTTCATAGCGCAAAAGGGAGACCAAATTCAAATAGGGTGCCGAGAGATCGAGGCTCTAATGGGAAAAACAGATAAACTAATATTGACAATTGAATCTTGGCAAGAAACCTCTAGACAGAATTTAATTACTTATAACCAAGTAGAAGATGAAGAACCCATTGTTTGGATTCAACGGAAAGGGACCAGTCTCATGTCAGTGGGATAGTATTGAAGGGGGTAGAGCACAGTCTGAAATTATATTCAAGTTAGACCAATCGATGTCATTTTCATGTACCAGAGAAGTCAAGATTCTTGAACCCATTGGTGAACAAAGCATTGTAACCGGTAGAACCTTTAAGCGAGTCATTAGACTAGCAACAGACTCAATCATGAGCCCATCTCGTGAAACCACTCCACCTCTAGAATGTAGAAAAATACATAATTTAACCTTTATAGGACCTCAAGTAATAAGACAATGGAACGAACTAAAGCTGTTGTTAGATCCTACATATTCTCTGAAGAAAGTACAGATAAACATTCAGACAGACATTACATGTTTACAGAAAGATTGTCAACCGTTTATACAGCAAAACCTCAAAGGTTGGAATGCCTGGTTAGCAACTAGGTCATACCACAAACGAACACAAAGAGATATAAGTGGATGGGTTGGCACGGGGTTTGGCATATTAAACATTATAGATCAAGAAGTATTAGTAAATAAGTACTGTCACTTCTAATTTGGGAAAACTTAAAGTACCTTTAAACTCATCCATGTTAACTTTGGCAGAGACACAATCATTGGTAGTTAGATTGATGACCTTAGTAGCCAACCATACGGCTGAAGATTTTGCTAAAATTGCTGATTATACTGGAGATATTAGCAAAGAAATTGCACTTGCTATCCAGTGTGTTCAGACACAACAATGGGTACAATCAGTGGCAGCAGGAATATTAAGAGAGGGAATGTCAGGCATGCTACCTCAAGAAATAAGGGAAACAATACTAAGGGATAGCTCCACTACACGATTTGAAAAAGACTACCAGGTTTGGTAGCAACTAGTTAACTTTACTTATGATCCACAACAGGAACACATTGAAACCTATGTCCTCACTATCAGCGCTGCAGAAGAAAGAGCAATATTTCCTATTTTAACATTAGGAGCTATACATCAGAATGTCATTGTCAAACCTGTAGACCATAATGTCTGGGCAAACTATGACAGTACTAAGAACAAGTGGCAATCAATTAGTACAGAAGCATGTATCCCTAAAGGGCAATTGGGTTATATTTGCGAAAATGCCATTATAGAAGCTGAAGACCTATGCTTAGATGCTGAAGACAGTGTATGTACCTTTGAAATGCTTCCACACAATAGAGTCCAATCACAAGTATTCTATATAGGGAATGGATGCGCTTGTATTGGAACCGCTTGCAATGATGTTACTATAGATAATTGTCATGAAATGACTAATGATACTAACTTTTGCATATGTAACTTCACTAAAGCTATAGGTTGTGACTTTAACTACACCGCCCCCATAACTACGCAGCAGTTAATCGAAGTTAAGTATACTTTGTATCATGAAATACCCAAACTACAGATAGGCATGGATACTAAGCTTCTCGAAGCAATGCTTGTACATTCTGAAGTGGAGAAGTTAGTTCAAAAGGTGAACCAAACGACTCAACGCATGTTGTGGCAGGTAGAGCATAATTCAAAAGGTATAAAGAATATCCTAACAAAAGTTGCACAAGTAGGTCAACATCACTGGTGGGATATCTTCACAGGATACTCCCCAACAGCAACACAAGTCTTTCACTACCTGATACACCCAATATTAATTATAACCATGACCATGCTCCTGTTAACCCTCATGAATATATGGTTGTGGTGTAAGTTAAAGTCTATGGTCAGAAGAACCCAAATAATCTGGACGATGGTACAAGCATATCAACGTCCTCTAGAATTAGAACTTGACGAAAGAATTCGTAAGTTTTAACAAAAGGGGGGAAATGAAGCCAGGTAAAACCTGGAAAGCAAATTTAGTAGAGCAATGTAAGGATTAGAGAGAGTTAAAATGCAGGCTTTAAGCAAAGCATAGAGAACTTAGTATTAAGAAATAGCGGAGGCAATAAATTCACTAGAATACAGGACACTCTGACATGAGAGAACATAAGTATGAACAGAAAGAACTAAAAATGCTAGCACACACAAAAAAGGACATATGGAAGAAAAACAAAAGGAGATAAGAAAAGGGACAAACCAAGAAATCAGGTACTCTTGCCAGATACTGAAAATCCTTGCCAAATGCACAAGGAAACTCCCCAAATTAGGGAGGGTTCAAAAGTTTATGAAGATGATGATGAGAGGACACTGAGTTCATGATGAAGAAAGACAGGAACGACCACCGAAGTTCTCCCCAAATTAGAGACCACGCCTCAAACTCCGCCTTGACTCCGTCTGTTATGAATATTAAAAGTAGATGTTGTAAAATAATGAATATACATAATATGTGATGTAATTGCTTGGCAAAAAGTGTATAAAAAACTCAATTGTAAGTTTCTCGAGCGGAGCAGTGTGTCCAGGGCGACCTGGTTGCTACTCGGCAGTAAAATAAATACCTCCTGCTTATAGACTGAAAATTCTGTCTCTGAGCAGTTCTTCCACGCCTTCTTTGGGGCACAAATTGGCATCAAATCAACTCCCTCCCCCCTTCGAACTCTGTTTTCTCTTATAGGGAAAGCAGGGGAAGGGAAAATTCCTCTCTCAGATTTATAACCCATAACATTATCCACCCCTAATTTTCTTTCCCATGCTTTCACAAGTTATCAGATTAAATCTTTGAGCTTCATACGTACATGCATCATCCTAACTATGTACGCATCCACTAATAGGTAGATACAGATACAGAGTTACATACAGATACAAGTATACAGTTACAGTCAGTTTATCCGAGAATAAGGTCTCCTTGAGGTATGCACCGAGTTTCTCCATCTTCCTGCATCACCCACCAGGTGCAGTCGGACCCTTGGGCAAAAACAATCCCACGAATGGGTTTACTTTTGCCCGAGGCAGGGTTAATCCAAACCTTTTTCCCTAACACACCCCTCACGTGAATCACGGGGACCTTATCTCCATCCACGGTGTGGAGGGACTCTGATTGGGCAGGGTCGGTTCGGTTGATGGAACCTCTGGTGTTAACTAACCATGTAGCCTGTGCTAGATGTTGATCCCAGTGCTTGCCTGTCCCTCCACCCAATGCCTTCGGGGTGGTTTGCAACAGTCCATTATGTCATTCAACTTTCCCTGTGGCTGCTGCGTGGTATGGGATGTGGTACACCCACTTGATGCCATGCTCCTCTGCCCAGGTGGCAACTAAGTTGTTCCTGAAATGAGTTCCGTTATCTGATTCGATGCGCTCTGGGGTGCCATGTCGCCACAGGACTTGCTTTTCAAGGTCCAGGATGGTATTCCGGGCAGTAGTGTGAGGCACCGGATACATCTCCAACCATCCAGTGGTGGTTTCCACCATGGTAAGCACATAGCACTTACCTTGGCGGGTTTGAGACAGTGTGATGTAATCAACTTGTCAGGCCTCCCCATACCTATACTTACTCCAACATCCACCATACCATAGGGGCTTCAGTCTCTTAGCCTGTTTAATGGCAGCGCAGGTCTCACAGTCATGGATAACCTGGGAAATAATGTCCTTGGTTAAGTCCACCCCTCGGTCTCGTGCCCATCTATGGGTGGCATCTCTGCCCTGATGACCTGAGGCATCATGGGCCCATTGTACTAGGAACAACTCTCCTTTGTGCTATCAGTCCAGGTCCACCTGTGACACCTTGACTCGTGCAACTCGGTCTGCCTGTTCATTGTTGCGATGCTCTTCATTGGTTTGGCCTTTGTGCACATGGGCGTCTACGTGGTGGACTCTCACAGTCAACTTCTCTGTCCGGGTAGCAATGTCTTGCCACGTATCAGCAGCCCAGATGGGTTTTCCCCTGCGTTTCCAATTGACCTTCCTCCATCTGTCCAACCATCCCCACAGAGCATTGGCTACCATCCACGAGTCAGTGTAGATGTAAAGCTTTGACCACTTCTCCCATTCAGCAATGTCCAGTGCCAACTGGACCGCTTTGAGCTCTGCAAATTGGTTCAATTCTCCTTCCGCTTCAGTAGCTTCTGAAACTTGTCGGGCGGGGCTCCATACAGCTGCTTTCCATTTGCACTTCATTCCTACAAGGCGACAGGAACCGTCAGTGAAGAGGGCGTAGCGTGTTTCTTCTTTTGGTAGTTTATCTAATTCTGGGGCTTCCTCAGTCCGTACCACCTGTTCTTCTTCTTCATCTGCTAGACCAAAACTCTCACCTTCCGGTCAATTTGTGATGACTTCTAGGATCCCAGGGTGATTCAGATTTCCAATACGGGCACGCTGTGTGAGCAGAGCGATCCACTTACTCCATGTAGCATCAGTGGCATGATGTGTAGAGGGCACCTTTCCCTTAAACATCCAGTTCAGCACTGGCAATTGAGGTGCTAGGACGAGCTGTTCTTCTGTACCAATCACCTCTGAGGCAACTTGTACTCCTTCTTAAGCTGCTAGGATTTCCTTCTCTGTTGGGGTGTAGTTGACTTCAGATCCCCTGTAGCTTCGGCTCCAGAACCCAAGTGGGCGACCTCGAGTCTCACCAGGCACCTTTTGCCAGAGACTCCAGGAGAGACCTTTATTCCCAGCTGCAGAATAGAGTACATTTTTCACATCTGTCCCCGTCCTGACTGACCCAAGGGTTACAGTGTGTGCAATCGCTCGTTTAATCTGTTCAAATGCCTGTTACTGTTCAGGGCCCCACTGGAAATCATTCTTTTTTCGGGTAACCAGATAGAGAGGGCTTACGATTGGACTGTACTCCTGGATATGCATCCTCCAGAAACCTATGGTACCCGGAAAAGTTTGCGTTTTCTTCTTGTTGGTCAGTGGGGTCATGGTTGTGATCTTATCGATGACTTCTGTTGGGATCTGACGACGCCCATCTTGCCATTTCACCCCCAGGAACTGGATTTCTCGGGTAGGTCCCTTAACCTTACTCTTCTTTATGGCGAAACCGGTTCCCAGGAGGATCTGAATAATTTCCTTTCCTTTCTTGGAAACCTCCTCTACTGTGTCCCCCCATATGATGATGTCATCAATGTATTGCAGGTGTTCTGGAGCCTCACCCTTCTCTAATGTGGCCTGGATCAGTCCGTGGCAGATGGTGGGACTGTGTTTCCACCCCTGGGGCAGTCGGTTCCAAGTGTACTGCACGCCCCTCCAGGTGAAAGCGAACTGTGGCCTAGACTCTGCTGCTAAGGGAATGGAGAAGAATGCGTTCGCAATGTCAATAGTGGCATACCACTTCGCTTTCTTGGACTCCAGTTCATACTGGAACTCCAACATGTCTGGAACAGCAACGCTCAGCGGTGGGGTGACTTCATTCAGGTCACGATAGTCCACAGTCAGTCTCCATTCTCCATTAGACTTACGCACAGGCAAGATGGGACTGTTGAAGGGTGAATGGGTCTTGTTGATCACTCCTTGGTTCTCCAGCTCACGGATCATCTTATGGATGGGGATCACAGAGTCTCGGTTCGTCCGGTACTGTTGGCGATGCACTATTGTAGTGGCGATTGGCACTTGTTGTTCCTCGACTTTCAGTAACCCTGTGACCGAAGGGTTCTCCGAGAGGTCGGGCAACGAGTTCAACTGTTTGGTTACCTCGGTCTCCACAGCAGCTATTCCAAAAGTCCATGTATGTCCCTTGGGGTCCTTGAAGTACCCGTTCTTGAGATAGTCAATGCCCAGGATACATGAGGCATCTGGACCAGTCAAAATGGGGTGTTTCTGCCAGTCTTTCCCGGTCAAGCTCACCTCAGCTTCCACCATGGTCAACTCTTGAGATCCTCCAGTCACCCCAGAAATGGAAATAGTCTCTGGTCCCACGTGTCCTGAGGGCATTAATGTACACTGAGCGCCAGTATCAACCAAAACCTGATATTTCTGTGGGTCTGACGTGCCAGACCATCTGATCCACACAGTCCAATAGACACTGTTGTCCCGTGCCTCTACCTGGCTAGAGGCAGGACCCCTCTAACATTCGTCTTCATCCTGCCAGTCACCGTTTTCCTCTTGTGAATGTCGAAGGGAGGTGCCCTCTAGCGAGTCAGATCCCTGCCCGCAGGATACTGGTACGGCATTCACTTTCTCAGACTTCCCCTTTTCTTTCTCTTTCAACTCTTGTACTCGGGTTGCTAGGACCCGGGTAGGTTTCCTGTCCCACCGTCTCATATCTTCTCCATGGTCAGTTAGGAAGTACCACAACTCAGTTCGTGAGGTCTGTCCGCTCTCTCTAGCTGGAGGGCGTCTGGTTCTCACTGGGGCCATATGGAAATTGTTTCCCTCAATCTTCTCTTTCAACCCTGTAGTTAATTCCTTGAACTCATTAATCATTGTCTCTACCGAGGAGATACGGGCCTGTAGTGGGCCTTCGATCATACTGTCATACAACCGAAGTTTATTTATTACAGACATCACTGGTTCCCGCTTCTCTCCAACCTGAAATGATGTCAGGTAACCATTATGTGTGGACGACCCCATATGTGTGAAGCTCCACCACATCTGTGGTGTACACTTAACCCTGTCAGGATCGTTGGTAGGTTACCCATCCCCTCCAAACAATACTTCCAGCAATGCCATCTTTCTCAACCGTAGGATGCCTTCTTCTATGGTCTTCCAGCTCTTGGTATAATGATCTGCCTGCAAGGAATCTCTGTAAATGAACCTTTCCTTCACACCGTCCAAAAGCCGTGCCCAGAGGGACAGGGACTTCGATTCCCTCACAAACGCCTCCTCAATACCCAGATCTTGGGCAATAGATCTCAGGAACCTTGCTTCACCGCCATCAAGGTTTACTGCATCACCTGTAGAGTCCCAAACTCGGATCATCCAGGTCAGAACAGGTTCACTCGGACGAAGAGTAACGTCTGTCCGTAAGTTCTGGAGGTTATTATACGATAAAGACTCAGTGATGATTTCTGGCTCTGGAGCAGTCGCTTGTAAGGGTCCTGCCTCTCCATCATCATCAGCTGGGAGAACTGATTTGGCTTTATATTTCTTCTTTGGATAGGGGCAACCTCTGTTGGTTTGGTCTGTCCCTTAGTTTTGGCCTTATCCTGAGTCACCTTGGTGTTAGGCATTTTGTTCTCATCCTTTCCTTTCCCCTGGAAGTGTTGCACCATGTCGAGCAACTTCCTGTAGGCAATGGTCAAAACCCCACATGCAGTTGCCAACTGCCTCTCCATGGATCCATCACGACCTCTCTCCCTCACGACTTTCATTATTTTTGTAGGGTTCAAGAGTTGTTCAAGGGTGAGTTTCCATGTTATGGGAACTGAGTAACTTTCTAGGAATTTACCCATGTCCTCCCATAACCCATGCCACTCAAGGTTTTCCACCCCTAGGGCGGGCTCCTGGACACCTTCTCGGTAATTCTTGGCCTTGGTTTGGTATATCAGGTATACTATAATAGCACAAACCAGGATGAAAAGCCCAACAATTGAAATGTCTGTGACATCTATAAAGGATTTAAACTTCCCAGAGGTCATTGTATTGTATCCAAAAGGGAACTGGATAAAGGGTTGGGCGCATGCATTCCCCTGTGTTTCTCCATACGAATGGGTGCTATTATCTTTAAAACCCCAGAGGAAACAGTTTAGGTTAGAGCAGTAGTGCATCCTCGAGGACATATTCCGGATGAAAATCACAGGTGTTGAATTTGCTGTGTCATATACCCAATGCACAAACTCAAAGGTACTTATCGCAATGAGAGTACTAGTATCTGAACTGAAACACATTGACAGGTGGGACAGATATCTTGGCATGGTTATATGCCAGAGGAAAGTAACAACCCCTAACTTCATGGTACCTACAAGTTCAAAACGTGTCAATCACACAAGGGGTTCAAAATGCGTGTAATTTACACAAAGGGTAGTTATTCTTTTTTCCACTTTTCCTCTTTCCAGGTCCCACGTTGGGCGTCAAAAATGTTGCAGTCTGATGAGACTGAACTGTTTACTAAAGAGGATGAGTTATGAGGTAGACCAAACTACTCTCTCTCAGCAATTGTAATATCAAAATTAAGGGACTTTACTCGAGGAAAATGTGGAAAAACAGAAGAAAATAACAACCCTTTATTAAAAGATATATGTATGTTGGCAAAAACAGTAACAAAAAAAAAAGTAACCAAGGAACTAGACAGCAATCCTAGAAAAAAACAACAACAACAACAAAATGTCTAAAAGAATACTTCTCTGTCCTTTAGCACAGTCCTAATTGTGACCTGCAGGGGGCGTTGTTGGATCACTGGAAGGTGTAGGGTCTGCAACGCCCTGTTGTGGCTGGCAGGGGGTGCTGTTTGGTCCCTAAAGGTGCAGGGTCTGCAGGGGGCACTGTTGGACCGCCGAAGATGTAGGACCTGCAGTACCCTGTCGTGGTCAACAGGGGGCGTTATGGGATCGCTGAAGCTGTAGGATCTGCAGTACCCTGTCCTGGTCAGCAGGGGGCGCTGTTGGGCTCCGGCAGCCACCACGTGGGCAGACGGGTCTGGAGGGAGCAGTCCTGGTCCGCAGGAGAAACCGAGAGGGAAATAGGGGGGGGCCCTTTTCCTCAACGGAGGGAAGGGGTGAGGAAAAAAAGTTCACCCCCCAAGAGGACTCACTGTTCCCAGATGGTAGTGTTCCAAGGCTCTCCCCTCTTTTCTCCCAGCAAGCACAGACCTCTCCGATGAAAAGAAGCAGCAAAGACTTGTCGACCCCGGCAGGAATCACAAGACACTGGTGGTGCAGGGTCGATAGTCAGGTCTCACCAGGACGAAAAAAAAACAGGGAAGAGAACTGACTCTCAGACTTTCCTCTAGAAATGCCTGAAAACCGTCCCCGTCCCTGTCCTGACCCGAGCACACTGTCGTCTCCCGTGTCCTCCCCCATCTGCCCAAAACATCCCCCCCTCACTCCAGCAGTTAATCGCCCATTAAACAGATCAACCAGTTCTTTTGTAAGACTAATCAACTCCCTCCCCCCTTCGAACTCTGTTTTCTCTTCCAGGGAAAGCAGGGGAAGGGAAAATTCCTCTCTCAGATTTATAACCCACAACACTGCCCTAAGCTGGAAGAGTAAATTGGGGAGGACAAAAGTGCTTTTATGATAAATACTTTTATGATAAATACTCTGCCCAGGCTGAGTATCCCCCATGCTGAGCAAATAACTGTTGCTGTGCTGAGATCTCCAGGACTTGCTCTCAGAAGCTGGGACAAATGAACTGCAGACCCAGTAGTAACACTGCAACCTCCACACACAGATTTTCCTCACCCTCTACATCCACCTTTCTTTTTGCCAAAGTCGGTACCAGTTTCCCTGCTCATGGGGTTGAGAACAAGGAACCCAAAATTGCTCTATCTCTGCATCTTGAGTCAGGTTTTTGTTGCTGACTACGGACCCATAAAAGTCAGTCTGATGCTAGAATCAGCCAACCAACACAGAGTCAACAGGAACCCTTCAATGATCACTTATTTACTGGCATTTTTGGAGGCATGTCTGCCCCCAACTCTTCCTGTTGACTGAAATAAGAACTATATAAACTTATTCTTACTCAAAACACAAGGGGTTAGAGGAAATTCCAGCAAATCCAAGCGACACCAGCAGCATAGCACCAAAGATGGTTTTGGCCCTCATCTTAAAACCAAACCTGTCGCTGGGTATCTGTCGAAGGGGTCCCGGTCCAAGGGGGGAAGAAGACACACAACACACACGAGGATGGTGAGACAAAGGGATGTCT
>NW_020885043.1:62909-96432 GCF_003945725.1 Corapipo altera
GTGCAGTTATCTCCACCTTTCTCAGGGGAACGGTCTCACTCCCCTCAGCGCCTCTAGCTCTTCTGCTTCCAGGGGGCCCAGGGGTTCCATGGGCCTGCCATCTCCCCCCACACAAACCCCCATCACACAACGGACAAATAATGATATGCTAGAAAGCAGTGCCGCAGAAAGGGACCTGGGGGTCCTTGTTGACTGCACTGGTGTGGCCTCACCTTGAATACTGTGTGCAGTTTTGGTGATCGTGTTAGACACCACATCAGTTATTATTGGGTAAGAACCACCTAGTAGAGGTATGTGTGTGTGGAGGGGGGGAGGAAGGGTTAGGCCTAAGCTGTGGGAAATAGGTAGGCTGAAGGCCTGGAAAATAACCAGACCTCTGCAGAGCACAGAGCAACTCATTACAGGGATGAGTTTGTAGCTCCGAGAAACCCCAGGCAACAACTAGCAACCAATCAGATGTTGCAGTTACACTTTTGCCTTATAAGGAATGTTTTCTGTTTTTGTTTGACTATAAAAGGCTGTGACCTTTGAATAAACTTGTCTCAGTTCTTCACCCCTTGAGTCCATGCCTCTTAATGCACCACAATAAGCCTGCAGCCAAGATGGTCGAGAGCACATGGCAGGGAAAGCTGTGTTGCTGGGTTGTCAATCAATAAGGTCTGCCTGGTGGCCCACCCACACCACATCCCCTGGAACCTTTGAGTGGCTTTGACACCCCTCACTTTGGCTAGAGGAGACAGTAAGCGGCCAGTGAACCTTAAGTCCCACCTAGAGAGAGTGGTCACAATAACCAAAGTCTATAAGTAAACACGCACAAAGTCTCCATCTTGCCTTGGCCTCTGCCCTCCTGACTGGTCAACATGTGACCTTCAGAGTGGTAACTATGTTTTTCTCTCTTCTCTTTCTCTCTTTATTCTTTCTTCTCTTAATCTCTCTTTCCTTCCTCTTGTGGGCAATTGTAATGGTTTTGAGTTTAGACCTTCCTTCCAGGTCGCCAGGAAGTATTCCATCCTATTCCTTTACGTAACCCAGCATATAAATAGACGGAGAGAGAAACCTCTTCCTCTCTTCCCTGCCAGCGAGGTTTGGAGACAGCAGATTCCCCGCAACCGGTCTCACTTCTGTGGGGGAGCTGAGGTCTGGTTGGGACTACAGGGCCTGTTGTTTCTGCTGATTTGAAGTCCGGTAGTAAGATATTCTTTTGCTAATTCTTTAGTTTGTTAGATCCTGAGGTTTTTTTGATTGTGTATATCTGTTTTGTTTTTGTCCAAACCAAACTTAGACAGTTTTATCTGGTGCGTTGGCCAGGAAAGCTGCCAAGAGCAATTTTGTTTTGAAAACATTGACCATTGTTTGGGGACACTACCAGGAGAGCTGCCAAGAACTATTTTGTTTATACAAACATAAATTTGTGTGGGAGGCGTGTCTGAGGCACAAGGGATGTCCCCGGGCAGTGAAACCCAGGAGAGCATGCGCTGACACAGGTAACTCCATTGGTTAAAGAAGTCACATGGTGTTAAGGAATAAAACCATGCTGAGTTTGAAATAAAGTCTTTTTGTCCCACCACCCACGAGGAGCTGTATTTCTTCCTTGTTATACAAGGACGGCGTCTGTTACACATGGCACCCAAACAGGGACTCTTTTAACTTATATTAAGCAAGTTATTTACCCTAGATCAAGTATAACTCGTAGTAGACTCCGGTTATCAAGTCTATTATTTTGACTTAGGAGTCTTTTAACCACAAAAAACGTAGACGTCTTTAAAACCGTTGTCTCAGTGGCGTCTGAGAAACGGAAAGTTAGTTTAGTGAGTTCCAAAAATATTAGAAATAGTGCACAAGAAAAGAAGAGAAGAAAGAAGATAAGAAGAAGCCGAGAAGTCAGAGCAGGCAACCAGACAGAGCGGAGAGAGTCCAACGCAACACCAAAGCGGTGAGTCCAACTGGAAGGTACCCTGCACAGCTAAGACTGCTCCCTGAGTGGCAGCGTGTCCGCAGTTCGGAGACCCGGGTCGCAGAGTACCTTAAAACCGCCAAGAGAAACCCCGCTGTTTGCCACTAAGTGGTAAAAGTGGCTCTGCCACTGCTGCCTCTAACATCCTCAACCACCGTCAGACCCCCGTGGAGCCCCGTTTCAGTTTTCTGTCCAACAGAAACTGCCTCAACTCCCTGCCTGTTTGTCACCTCTGATCGGCTCCGCGCCGTGCTTAAAAGCCCGCAGCAACCCCGCCCAACTGCTCCTCGTGTGGTGTGGTGAACAAAGAGGTTTTATTTCAAACTTGGCGTGGTTTTATTCCTTAACACCATGTGACTTCTTTAACCAATTAGGTTACCTATGTCGGGGCATGTTCCCTTGGGCTTCTCTGCCTCGGCAAGTCCCCTGTGCCTTAGACACGTCTCCCACACATCCCCTCCTTTAATTATCTAAAGAAGTCACTAAAACAGTGCAAAACAACAGTGCAAACAATCAGAACATTGTAAACTACCAAAGCTCGCAATGACCCAGTACATCACTTGCTCGGCTTCTTAACTTCTATTGTAAACCTTTTTAAAACTTTCTTATATTCCTATAGGGTAGTGTAACTTGGAGGGAAAACTTTATTAACTTAGGGGTCTTATCCTAACTGTGTATAAACTTATAACTTTATTAATCTGAGGGTTTTTATAACTGGGAGATTCAACTTTATTTAAAAAACAGGATAAGCTTAGTAAAACTAAATTCTCTTGAATTGACTTTGTGGTGGAGGTAATGTTATTTTGTGAGGTGTTTTGTGTTTTAATATTTGACTAGTCAATCAACTATTTTCATTCATTCACTCTTTTCATTCATCAGTGGTCACCGTCACTGACACACACACACACATACAAGCACATTTTGCAGACTGCTTTTTACTACGTTGGTCATTTCTTAATGTAAATCTGAAACATAAACATAACTCTTTTCAAACTTCTGCGTTACTCTGGTTCCTGCTGCTGTGGGCATGTACTTGAATAGGGTTTTACACATCTGGACGAAATCTGTTTAAGTTCTTTTCTTGTAACTACACAGGCATAGTTTTCTCCCTATGTCATAAAATCTAGGGATCTCATCTATTGTCCTGAAATCAAATCTTTTACTATGACTAGTGGATTGGGAGAGACAAACACCTGAGGTTTGTGCTGCTTTTCAGATCTGCTTCTTTCAGCACTGTCACAATTCAAAAAATTGATAACATAAATAGCTTTTTACAGATGTTTTTGCAGGCTACACAGATTCTCCCCCTTTTTGTTTTAATCTAGTATGTGTTTCAATGTGTGATGTGCTTTTGCTTGTCTTATGGGTTAGTGTGGAATGCTTGTGACGTGAGAATTTTCCTATTTGATAGGAAGTAAAGCTGTATTACTATTAATGTTAATCTATTTTAGAGTACCAAGGTTGCTAAGCAACTAAATAATTGTGTTTTACACTCTTGCGTTTTGTCTAGTGGATGCAGTGGCAGTTATGTTTTGTGGATGTGTATCTATTTGCATGTACATATTTCAATATGTCCAGTTCAGAGATGTATATATCTGTTTGCCAGGTCTCATTTGCTATTAACTCTCTAGGGTTAATGCTTTCTTGAGATGGCATGGATGTGATTTCCTGACAGTGTGGGCATACTTGATAATGTAGTTTTTATAAATCGTTATTTTGAATGGTCTCTTTAGAGAACGTGTATTCTGATGGAAAAATGAATGAGACAATTTTGTTTGCTTTAGAACTCTGGGTATGGTGTTAAACAGTGCTGCTTTAGCAGTTTCTCAGTTTCTGTCAGTTATTGACCCTGGTCTGTCAGCATGTGATTTTGTGTGTATTTGTATAGAAATCATACCTTCTGTAAATCACAGGAACCAAACAGAATGTATTTCAAACAACAGGTGAGGGTTAACAATATCTCAAGGAAATTAACCTTCAAGGCGGGGTATTAACCTTATAGCATAATAGACATAGTCACAACATTAGAGGGTTGTTCAGAAATTTTTCCCAAGGCAATATAAATGGCAGTCAGTTCCAGAACCTGTACAGAAACTTGGTTCATGGTCTGTAGTTTTTCCTTCTGTTCTGTGTCAGGATTTATTCAAGTCATTGCAGTATTTTGTGTTTTTCTAGATGCATGTGTGAAGACTCTTAAAGGTAAATTATTGATTTCTGCTCACAATCTGTGCTTAGGGAGATGGATTAAAATATTACCACCAAAACTTGCCAGGGCAGCTTGGAATCCTGCGTCCTCAGCTGTCATCCTATCCAAATTGTCCTTCAAAGCTGGAACGTTGGTAAAGGCAGGATCTCTTCTGTCCAGTTTTCACAGTCATGTTCTGTCTTTAATGACAAGCTTTGCAAACATCTCATTAACAGTTTTTACAGATTTTAGGTGGTGTGTGTGTGGCAGAAGGAACTACTCTAGAACTAACAGCGGGTTTCTCTCAGTCTGATCCCACTGAAACAAAACTACAATGGTTCATACTTGCTGGAAACAAGGACTAGGTAGATTTGCCGTTTAGGATTTTTCTTGTTTTGCCTGCTTTGTATCACTCTGGTACAATTTTCCAACACTTGGTTTGCCTCTGCAGCTAGAGATTTGTCAGACTTTAGGTTGGAGTTTCCCTTTAGCAACACAAAGAGAGGGTGTAGGTCCCCTGTGGTTATGGTTAAAACAGGTTTTAAGCAATTGGCAGTTCCCTGGGGCTTCTGCAACTTGTGTAAATATAAAGTGTTTTTTACCTCAAACTGTAGCAGTTGTGGAGAACTTTTTTGCTGCGTGGATTCTTGTCCAGGGCAAGTCCAGAGTTGTTGGATCCTTCTGAAACAATCTGAAGTCCTGGATCTTGGACGGTTTTGGTTAGAGCAGTAACAATGAATGGCAGTTCATTTCTTGTGGTCGTGGTTATTAATGTGTCCTCTGCATAATGATGTATTATGGTTGTTTGCTGCTTTGAACCATTTACCACTAGTGGTCAATTTGCTGGAAGCCTTATAGGTAGGGGCAGTCCAAGTTGCAAGGTTTCTGCATGTTTTTTGACTGAGTGTTCTGCTCTTAACATTTGCAGTGTTTTCCACCTGTCACCTTTCTTGGGGGTGCAGAGTACATGGGTATTTTGGGGGCTGGTTATTGGCATATTGTGGTTTGCCTTAAGTTGTTTCCTCTCTTGCACATGAAAAGTGGTACTACAAAGGATTACAGTGAGCAATACCCCCACAAGCAGTATGATGCCTGCGGCATATCCTCTGCCTTGCCTATGGCACCCCTGGTACAACTCAGTCCATTCCTTGCTGTTAGGGTATTCATGAGATGTTGCTGCTAGGGGTCTCCAAGGGCAATCCCTTCGGGAGTGACCAGTGTCTCCACATCTAACACAACTAACTGTGTGTCTGACTTCTTTTTGTACTCTTATTTGGGCATCTAAGGTTGCAGTTAAAGAGGCAGACTGGTGTTTCTCAGAGTTAGCTCTTTGGTAGGGTTGTACCAGTGCAATAATGTTGCAGTCTTCCCCTGCAGGAGGGGTTTGCAAAACTCTTTCACAGTTTATGTTTTCCTTTTCAAAAACCAATTGCTTATATAGCATCTCTCTGGCTTCATTGTATTCAACTTGCTTGTTTAAAGCAGACTGCAGTTGGCCTAAGCATCTCAAATTTGGTTCAGTATAACCTTGTAACTTTTTAATGGGGGACAAGTAATTATCTTGGTTTGCAGTGTTGCCGTGGGATTTATGGTGCTGAAAAAAATCTCCCGGAGCAGTTAATTAGGGGTGAGATAAGAAAGGGTTTATTTTGCCAAGGTTAAAGATGTTATAAGACGCGCACCCCTGTGCCCGAGAGGTTACATTTTATAATACCATCCATCCAATCCCAGATGTGTCCACCCTGTGGCCTTTACTCTGGACCGCCCCGGGTCCACCCCCTGAAAATGGGTCTGGGGTGCATTTTGGGACCACCTACTTCATCACCTTCACCATCATCAGAGCACAAAGGGTACATAGTTACCTAATTCTTGACTTCATTTTGTTGTTCGGGCCCAGATATGCTGTTCTGCCAACAATCTAGGTCTTGCCTTGACAAAAGACTAAACATTTCTGCTAGATTCAGGAGTAGGGGTGATATAGGGAGGATAGAATGGGGTAAGAGGGTTAAGGAATGTGTAAACAAGGGTGCTACAGGGAAAGGGATGCTGCTTTTAGAGTCTACTTCCACTACTTATAAAACTTACAAGGCTTACAAGTACTAGAAAAATAAAAAAACCCTTAGGGGCTTAAGGCATCAGCAGTGAGAGTGTTTTCCATAACTTTTAGGGCTTGCTTGGCTACTACGTCGCATATCTCTCTATGGTATTTTGATTGTGTATCTATTGAATTATAATTTCCATCCCCGCTTAATTGACGTACTGTGACACCTGCCTGTGGGTATTTAATATAAGCAGAGCAATTTTTCTGAAAGTCAGCTTACCAGACTGTATATTGGGTGCCACTAAGAACTAATTTCATTAGTTCTTTCCAGTCATATGTGGTGAAAGAATAGATGGAACTCAATGCCTCCAAATACTTGAAAGTATTGGTTAAAGACATACCAGACTCTCTTACCAAATGCCTCAGGTTCTTTGTAGCCCCATACAGGGGTTGACGCTGAGGGGACTGGCTTTGACTAATATTGTTTGGGCATGCCTGAATATTATTCAAGCTTCCCACCCGAAGTGCCTTGTCTAGACATTGCTCCCACATGTTAGTTGACTTCCCCCCATTTGCCTTTTTGTTCCCTACCGGTGGAACCATCTCTGGTTCCTTCTCTCCATCCCCCTACTCCTCCCCCCTTTCTCCAGTAAACCTGGTTCCCTGTGGGGGGGGGGGGGGGGGGGGGGGGGGGGGGGGGCGGGGTTACTTTCCCCTTTGTGTGTGTGGGTGGGGCAGACCTGCGCCGGGGATGGAAGAGGAGGGTTAGTGTTCGGTCAGTGTGGTGGGGAATATGGCTGCCGCCACGTTGGGCCATGTGGTCACTGTTCATCTGCTGCCTGGGGTAGTGGGTATACTGGGTCACGTCCCCCATGACCGTAACAGAACTCCTTGCATTGATCCCACAGACGGGGGTCTTGCATTTTGGCTTTGTTCTTTCCCAGAGACTCGGGTTTTCTCGGTTCCCCTCTCCCGTCCCTGCCCCCGTATGTCTCGTGAGTTTCTATTACTATGTTACAAGTTTTGTAATTGTGTGTGTTTGTGTGTCTTGGTTCAGAATATGGTAAGATTTTAGCAGTAAAGTTAGTGTTTCAATGTCTCTGTGAGGTTTCTATGGAAACAAGCGTCTGTGTTACCTTATCTCCGGGTAGTTACCGGCGCACATGACTGGGAGTTCTTTTGCGTAGCAGTTTCGGTTTGTCCAGCAGTAGTTTCTCTGAGGTTTTTCTTCTCGGCATCTCTGCGGGGGTCCGGGTTTGCTCTGGTTGCGGCAGGGGGGGCGCCCGGCTGCTCCGACGGCGTGGGCGGCTGTCGTTGGGGGGGTGGCTGTGGCGAGCGGTGGCCCCTGGCGCGGGGCAGGTTCGGTGCGGGTGACTCGGCGGGGGAGGTTCGGCGGCGGCGGGCAGGGGAGGGTGGTTGGGTTCTTCGGTGCGGTTGTGGCGGCGGGCGAGGGGTCTGTCTTTGTCGAATGGGTCTCCGCAGCGGTGGTTCTGCACGGGGCAGGATCAGTGCTTGGGGGTGATGTTAAGGCGGCGTTGGGCTCCGTTAGGCGGGACTCCCGGCACGGGTGGTAGTGAGCGGGCGGCAGCGGCTCCGGGGTTCCCACAGATCGCTGGGTGGTGCGGGGTTCGGGCGTTGCAGTGGGAAGGTGCGATGCGGCGCCTTCAACAGGTCCTGATGCGGTGCGGGGGGTTCGCGGTGCGGTTTTTAAACCTGATGCAGAACCGGCAGGGGCAACGGGGTGGCACGTGGGGTCCTATGGTCCCCAGAGTGTCCGGGGAAGCGGCATGGGGCGGCTTTGCTACCTTTCCTCAGGTCTCTGTTGTTTTTTAGCTGCGGAGTGCCCGGCGGCAGCTCGCGAGGTATGCACAAAGCAACTCCGAGTTCCCTTTGGCGGGTCTGGGGCTGCAATGTTGATAACTCGCTCAACTTCGCTGTCTCGCTGCCCGCTTCTGCCGCGTGGTCCTTGGTTCCTCTCTTCGCTGCTCACCATTCCGTTTCTTCATTTTCTTTTCTTCTTTCTTTTCTTCTTTTCCTTTGCACTATTTCTAATATTTTTGGAGCTCGCTAAACTAACTTTCCGTTTCTCAGATGCTACTGAGACAACGGTTTTAAAGACGTCTTGGTTTTTTTCGGTGAAAATTCCCATCTCCAAACAATTGAGACGATACCGGAACTACCGAGTTTTCTGCCTGATTCAGGGTAAATAACTGGCTTAATATAAGCTAAAAGAGTCCGAGTTCGGGTGCCATGTGTAACAGACGCAGTCCTTGTATAACAAGGAAATAAACTGCTCCTCGTGTGGTGTGGTGAACAAAGAGGGTTTATTTCAAACTCGGCGCGGTTTTATTCCTTAACACCGTGTGACTTCTTTAACCAATTAGGTTACCTATGTCGGGGCATGCTCCCTTGGACTTCTCTGCCTCGGCAAGTCCCCTGTGCCTTAGACACGCCTCCCACAAAAGGTCCCTCCTGGAGTCTCTGGTAAAAGGTGCCTGGTGAGACACGAGGGCTACCACTTGGTTTCTGGAGCCGAAGCTACAGAGGTTCTGAAGCCAACTACACTCCCATGGAGAAGGAAATTCTGGTGGCCTATGAAGGCATACAAGCAGCCTCAGAGGTGATTGGCACTGAAGCACAGCTCTTTCTAGCACCTCAACTACCAGTCCTGAGTTGGATGTTCAAAGGGAAGGTGCCCTCTACACATCATGCCACCGATGCTACGTGGAACAAATGGATTGCTTTGATTACGCAGCATGTACAAATGGGAAGCTCGAATCACCCTGGAATTTTGCAGATTATAACAAGTTGGTCTGACGGTGGGAACTTCAGTCTGGCAGATGAGGAAGAAGAAGAGGCAGTGAGTCGAGTTGAAGAAACTCCACCATATAATCAACTGCCAGAGGAAGAGACCTGTTATGCCCTTTCTACGGATGGTTCTTGCCGTATTGTAGGGAGGAACCGGAAGTGGAAAGCAGTTGTTTGGAGTCTCCCCCGACGAGTGGCAGAAGCTGCCGAAGGCAAAGGCAAATCGAGTCAGTTTGCGGAACTCAAAGCAGTCCAATTGGCCCTGGACATCACAGAACAAGAAGGACGGTTGAGGCTCTACCTCTACACCAACTCATGGATGATAGCCAATGCCCTATGGGGATGGTTGGACCAGTGGAAGAAGATGAATTGGAGGCGTAGAGGAAAACCCATCTGGGATGCTGACTTGTGGCAAGACATCGCTGCTAGAGTGAAGAAACTGAATGTGAGAGTCCGTCGTGTAGATGCCCATGTACCCAAGAGTCGAGTTAATGAAGAACATGATAATAACAGACAAGTAGACTGAGTTGCACAGGTCGAGGTGTCACAAGTAGACCTAGACTGGCAGCAGAAGGGAGAATTGCTCCTAGCTCGCTGGGCCCATGATGTTTCAGGTCATCAGGGCCGAGATGCCACCCATAGATGGGCATGAGACCGAGGGGTGGATTTAACCATGGACACTATTTCTCAAGTTATCCATGACTGTGAAACCTGTGCCTCTATTAAGCAGGCAAAAAGACTGAAACCCCTGTGGTATGGTGGGTGTTGGGACAAGTATAAATATGGGGAGGCATGGCAGGTTGATTACATCACGTTGCCACAGACCTGCCAAGGTAAATGCTATGTGCTTACCATGGTGGAAGCAACCACCGGATGGCTAGAGACTTATTCAGTGCCCCATGCAACGGCCCAGAATACCATTCTGGGTCTTGAAAAGCAAGTCCTGTGGTGACATGGGACTCCAGAACGCATTGAGTCGGACAATGGGACTCATTTCAAAAATGATTTAGTTACTACTTGGGCAAGGGAACATGGTATTGAATGGGTATATCACATTTCATATCATGCACCATCTACTGGGAAGGTAGAGAGGTGTAATGGACTGTTAAAAACTACTTTGAAAGCACTAGGTAGGGGAACTTTCAAGAATTGGGATCAAAACCTAGCAAAAGCCAGATGGTTAGTGAACACTAGGGGTTCTGTCAATCGAGCTGACCCTGCACAAGCAGAATCCCTCCACATTGCTGATAGAGATAAAGTTCCAGTGGTCCACTTGAGAGGTATGCTAGGGAAAGCTGTTTGGGTTACCCCTGCCTCAGGACAAGACAAACCCATTCGTGGGATTGTCTTCAATCAAGGACCAGGATATACCTGGTGGGTAATGAGGAAGGATGGAGAGATACAGTGTGTGCCTCAAGGAAATTTAACCTTGGGGAAAAACTAATTGTGCGTTCTGAGTTGTGTTTTACAGGAAGCCAGTCACCAGATGGGAAAGACCTGAACTAAGCTGATGCCGGTATCCAATGATGAGACAGCCCAGAACGATGAACCAGCCCTAAAACCAGAACTGTGATTGTGACTGAGGAGGCCAAAGATCCAAACTTAACTGACGTTGGTGTTGCTTTTCAACGACAAGACAACTGTTCGGAAAGACAAACAAGGACTATATATATATGTGCGGGATATAGACGAATGTGAGATACAGGTGTTACGTAAAGAAATAGTATGCAATAAGGGGTGGAGAATGCAATGGGTTTGAGTTTAGACCTTCCTTCCCGGTCACTAGGAAGGAAGGAAGGAAGTACTCCATCCTATTCCTTTACGTAACCCAGGGTATAAATAGACAGAGAGAGAAACCTCTTCCTCTCTTCCCTTCCAGCAAGGTTTGGAGACAGCAGATTCCCTGCAGCCAGTCTCACTTCTGTGGGGGACCTGAGGCCTGACTGGGCCTATGGGACCTGTTGTTTCTGCTGATCTGGAGTCTGGTAGTGTGGCAGCAGCGTTTGGGCAATTGTGCTATCCCAAGGAAAGTAGTAAGATATTCTTTTGTTAATTCTTTAGTTTGTTAGATTCTGAGGGGTTTTTTTGATTGTGTATATCTGTTTTGGTTTTGTCCTTTTTTTCCCCCTTCCCTTTCCCTTCCCCTTTTGGGATTGTATATAGTATTTCAACTGTATATAACTGTAATATAAGTAAATACATATATTTTAATATAGTTTGTCTAGTCTGGATCTTTTCATAGATTTTTTTTCTCTTTTACTCTTTGTCAGAGGTTTTTGTGCTGGGTCTCAGTGACTTGGTGGGGAGCCAAATCAAACTTAGACAGCAATTTAAACACCTATTGTCTGTATTTCACTTAACTTTGGGTTGGTGTTTGCCTATTAACTTGCTATTAAGTGCAATGTTTCTGTGAATTTAGTTCTTTGCACTGGGTGTTGGAGTGAAATGCTTTTCCTTGGCTTGCATGTTATCTCTGTACGACCCTTTTTGCCAAAATGTCTTTTTTCTCATCAAATTAAAAGAAATCTCTTAGAGAAAAAGTGTGTGGTTTTTTCTCCAGATGTGAACTCAAGGTATCAAGGAATCAAAAGGCTTTGCAAGAGTTTGGGTAGGTAAAATCTCTTGAAACCTGAAATTAAAGTGTAACACCCGGTAAAGCTTGGAGTTTCTGGACCAGGGTGTAACAGACCGCAATATAAGAAAGATATAAGGTTATTAGAGAGCGTCCAAAGGAGGGCAACGAAGATGGTGAAGGGCCTTGAAGGGAAGCCGTATGAGAAGCGACTGAGGTCACTTGGTCTGTTCAGCCTGGAGGAGACTGAGGGGATACCTCATCACAGTCTACAACTTCCTCATGAGGGGAAGAAGGGTAGACACTGATGTCTTCTCTGTGGTGACCAGTGACAGGACCCAAGGGAATGGCTTGAAGTTGTGTCAGGGGAGTTTTAGGTTGGATATTAGAAAGAGGTTCTTCACCCAGAGGTTGGTTGGATGCCTAAATAGACTCTTCAGGGAAGTGGTCACGGCACCAAGCCTGACAGAGTTCAAGAAGCATTTGGATGATACTCTCGAGTACATGGTGTGACTCTTGGGAATGGATGCAGGGCTAGGAGTTGGACTCCATGATCCTTGTGGGTCCCTTCCAACTGGCCCTATTTGGTGATTCTGTGAAATAATGCTCGCAGTGACCTAAGAGTTAGAGCAGCAGCAGGTGCCATCTGAAAACCTGCTCTGCAGCTGAAAAGCAATAAATTTATATACGTATCGTGTGTAATAGCTACGGTAGCAGGAACCTTTAGATATTAATAGAGCTACACAAATGTATTGCAAGAACAGCAGTTTTATCAGGGAGGGGAAAATAATAAAATAAATAAATAAATAGAAATTTCTAAACACACCACCTCTATCACCCCATGAGCCTTCAATGCTCTCCCTCGCACAAGGAAGGGAGGTTGCCATGGGGAAGGGGCTGGTTTGGGACCCCCAACCCAACCTCCCCTGTCTCTTCCAGCAAGCAGTATTGCAAGAGAGAAAACACCCCTGCAGTATGACCAGGAACCCCATCTTTGGTTGGACCATGAAAGAAGGAGTAGGTGCAGCTGGTGAGATGGCGATGCATCACTTAGCTTTTCTCACCCCAGTTTCTCCAGACTCCAAGACTACTGGAAGGGTTTTACAGACCATTGCTGCAGCTCTCATCCCTCCTGCAAAGCACCTTGCCTGCCTTTTCATCCTCACCACTGTTATTTTATCTGGTGTCAGGTCTCTCTTGGCAGAAAAAAAGATCAAACATGCTCTAGAAATGCATGAAATTGTCAAGGATCAGGATGTACCTGGTTCAAGGCAGCATCAAAACCAAGATGTTGCTGGCCTTGACTGGAGTTCTGTAAATTCTCCACGTGTGCACAGGGTTGGGCTGAGCCATGGACCTGCATGGACAGACTGATGCAGAGAGGGGCATATTGACCCCAAAGCAACTTCAAAACCATAGTGGGGCTTGTGGATGAAATTTGGGTCCATCTCCAGTAGCAGTAAGAGGTCACATCAACCCTTCTCAGCAATTCATCACCATCCATGGTCAGGAGTCATCCAAGAGACGTGTGAGATACAAGGTTCTGAACCCCTATTGGAGGATAGCAGCTCTCAACATCCACTGCCCGAGGATGGACTTAAACCTGGTGGTGAAAGACTTCACGCCCCATCAACCACCCTGACTACAAAACTGTAGAATTTTAATAATAAAACAAATTTTCCAAGATTTCGCGTATACACATACATGCAAGGGATCATGCAGAAACAAAGGCAATAGGATATAGATGTTTTCGAGGTCTCAGAAGCCCTGGGGGCAACTTGTTCCCTGGTTGGGAGATCCCAAGCACAATCAAGCACTCCTGGCATCAAGTGCTTCCCATCCTGCCAAATATCAACAGGCTGTTAGAATAGGTTGTTATGAATGCATTTCCCCAAGCATTTATAATGCTGTCCTCTTGTGTGTGCATGCACAGAAACATCCAAAAAGGGGACCACCATTTTTTTTAATGTTGTGCACTTGCATCATTCTCCCCTCCTTGCCACGCTCCAGCAAAGATGCAAGTGTTCAGTCCTCTAGGCAGGGCAGGTGGCTACACAGACCTGCATCCAACCCTTCCCTTTTACCCATAAATCCCAAATATATCAAACCAGAGGGGATACTGGTCTGCATGGAAGGAGTTACACTTCTGTGTGAACAGAATTTAATCTTCCATTAAGAAAAAAAAATACTTAAAATTACCTATCTCAGTTTAGTCTGGGATGTTTGGTGGTCGCAAGTCTTCACAGTAAATGTGGAAATCAGCAAATCTATCTTTATTATTATTGGATTTTAATACCCCAAGTTATTTCAGGAATGGCAATATTCACAGCTGATCCTGAGAAGTTTTCATTGCTCCTGGGTCAAGGGCACTTTTCCAGGGACATCCTTCCAACAGGACTGCAACTAGAGGGAGGGCATGGCCGAAAACCCACAATACTGGCAATACAATAGCACCAACCACCTCACAATTGGGAATTCAGTAACGAAGATTAGGATATAGTATCTCATGACCAAAGTTCTTCCACATAGGTTAAGAAAAACTTAGAAAAGGACTTTAGTAGAAACCAGAGACCTTAAAAATGTGCACACAAAAGCGTAAACTGAGGTGGAGATTGGGACAAATCTCTGAATGTTTTTCTTCATAAAGAAAGCACACTTCTACTTTTTCCCTTTTGCAGTGGGCTTATTGCCAACCTCGTTCTATATTGTTCAAAGAAATAATGTGGTCCAGTATTACTGGATACTTTGAACATCCAGTGTAGTACGGGCAATCGCGGTGCCAAGAGGAAACATACTTCTGTCCCAACAACTTCTGAGGCATCTCGAACTCCCTCATAGGTTGCTAATATCTCCTTTTCAGTTGGCATGTAGTGGGTTTCTGATCCTTGATATCCCTGGCTAAGAAACCCTAATGATCAACCTCAGGTTTCTTCTGGTGTTTTCCGCCAGAGGCTCCAGGTGACACCATGCCCCCCAGCTGCCGGGTAGAGGATGTTTTGCACATTTGGTCCTGTTCAAACAGGTCCAAGATCTACTGCACGAGTTACCTCCTGTTTGATCTGCTCAAAGGTCTGTTGTTGCTCAAGGCCCCACTCAAAATGGTTCTTCTTCCGGGTCACTCAATAGAGGGGGTTCATGAGGCCTAGGAAAGTTTGTGTTTCCTTCTTCTTAGTTAGTGGACACATAAATGCTATTTTCTTCACTACATCCATGGGCACATGATGGCATCCATCCTGCCATTTTATTCCCAGAACTGGATCTCCAGTGCAGGTCCCTTTACCTTACTTTGTGTTATGGCAAGACCAGTTTTGAGAAGAATTTGGATTATTTTCTGTGGGAGGCGTGTCTGAAGGCACGGGGCATGTGCCAGGACAGTAGGCCCGAGAGAACATGCGTGGTCACATATAACTCTATTGGTTGAAGAAGTCACATGGTAAACAGGGATATAAGGAGCGGGAATTTTGAAATTAAGTCTCTTTGCCCCACCACCGACGAGGAGCGTACTTCTTCCTTGTTATACAAGGGCCTCTACTACAAATGGCGCACCGAATACGGACATTTTAGCTTATATTAAGTCAATTATTTACCCTGGACTCTTTTAACTTATATTAAGCCAGATATTTATCCTGAATCAGCAAATCAACCGGTGGTTCTGGGATCGTCTCAATTCTTGGAGACGGGAGCCTTTACGGCAAAAAAACTTTGACGTCAATAACCCCGTGGTCTTAGTGGCATCTAAGAAACGGACAGTTAGTTTAGGAGCTCCAAAATATTAGGAAAGTGCACGATAGGAGAAGAGAAGAAAGAAGTTAAGAAGAAACCGAGAGGTCAAGCAGCAACCGGATAGAGCAGAGAGGGTCCACACAACATCAAAAGCGGTGAGTCTAGCCAAGAGGCATTCCGCACACCTAAGACTGCTCCCTGGGCGAGAGCGTGCCTGCAACTCAGAGACCCGGGCCGCGGAGTACCTTAAGACCGTTAGGGAAAGCCTGTTGGTCCCTGTGTGTCGGTCAATCTGGTAAAAGCGGTTTGCCGCTGCCGAGAACTGCGGCCGGACCACGTGTGAGAAACAGCTTACCACTGCAGCTTCTTAACACCTCCAGACCCCTGCGGAACCCTGTTCCAGTTTTCTGTCCAGTAGAAACTGCAGCGGTTCCCCGCCTGCTCACCACTGCTGACTGACCCTACGGGCGTGCTTAAAAGTACTGCCGCAAAAAAACCCCCGCGCCGCATTAAAACCGAAGGCACCACGCCGCGCCTTCCTACTACAGTGCACCCCAACCCCCGCACCGCCCAGTGAACTGCGGGAGCCCCGGAGCCACCGCTGCCGCGGACGCCGTGCTCACCGGAGACGGAGCTGGACCCATGCCGAGCCGCCGCCGCGTGACTGAGATGCCGCCGCCAGCGCCGACGCTGCTGTTCACCACTTCAGCAGCCCGTGCACATGCCGATTGCCTGCAACCCCAAGCCGCCGCTTCTGCAGCCAACCCCGTGCCCGTCGCTACAGCTACCCCGTGCCTGCCGCTGACCTGCACCGCCGCTTGCAGCCTGCACCGGGACACCAGCCGCTGACGCTGGGACACCGCACCCTAGCATCGCAGACCCAGTTGACAGAGGACCGGGACAGACCAGCAAACCAACAGACCCTCTTCAGCAGCGCAAGCTCACAGCGCTGAGACTCAAGGTAAAATGGGAAACTTTTTCCCCACCGAGCTCTCACAAGACACAGACGCATTAGCTACACTGTTGAAACCGTATTACATACAGGTTACAAGGGCTGAATTAACAGAGTTGGTACGGTTCATTAAAGCAGCGGTACCAGAACTGCCTCTGGTTGAAGCCCTCCACATACAAATTTGGGACAAAATAGGGAATCTTATAAAACTCAAAACTCAGGGGGGAGACCCCCAAGCGAACAATGCTTTCCCAGCCTGGCAAGCAATAATGTCTGCTTTACGCAGAGTACACCAAAGAACAACAAACACACACACCCCCGCTCACGCTGCAAGCAGTAGCCCATCTTTTACGCATCGCAGTTTAAACACACAAAGCCCGGCGGGGGGAGGGAGTGGAGCCATTCACGATTCCACTACGGGGAAGGAGGAGGGAGATTTCGGGATGACTCAGCCGGGAGGGGAGGAAGCAACATACGGACAGGGATCGATTGATAGATGGGGTTTGTGCAGAGAGGAGGCATTGCGAATTGGGGACTTACAAGTTATACAAGCATGTCCAGTAATTATCGGGCCACGCCAAAGCCACAGGTTCCAGCCATTGCCACATGAACTAACCAAAGAACTGAGACAGTTGATGAGAGAAACTGGTGTATCTTCCCCTAACACACTTGCATTTTTAGAAACACTGAACTCCACATACATTTTCATGCCACATGATTGGAGAACCCTGTTGAAAATAAACCTCACTAACACACAGTATAATGTATGGCTGAACAATTTCAGAGAAATCTGCTCCGCTTATGCTAATGACCCACAAGCAAGGGTAACAACACACCAACTCACAGGGGAGGGTAACTACTGTTCCATAGATGCACAAACCGGGTACAATAGAGAAATATATGAAGTCATAGCAAAACATGCAATGCGGGCAATGAGAAAACTACCCACATCAGACAAAGACACAAACTTGTCATTCACAAAAATAATGCAGGGCCCAACAGAACCTTACACATAATTCCTAGATCGGCTGCAATCTGCCCTAGATAGGCAGATTGAGAATGAGGAAGTCAGGGAAATCCTTAGCAGAAGACCGGTTTTCGAAAACGCTAACGTTGATTGTAAAAGAGTTCTGCAAACCCTTCCTAAAAGGGAAACTTGTAGCATCTCAGAATTAGTTCGTGCCTGCCAAGGGGTTGGTTCCTTGACACACCAAACAGATTTACTGGCAGTAGCACTGAATGCTCAATTAAGGACACAGCAGGGGGCCAGACCCAGAAATGGTTGCTACATTTGTGGGGCCCCCGACCACTTCCAAGGGGATTGCCCTCAGAAACCCCTAGTAGTGGCACCCTGCAAGCACCCAAAAGCAAGGAGGGTGCCAAAAAACTGGAGGAGAGGGGCGTTGTCGCACGCCCCGATACAGCAAACACATGCGACACAAGGGAGCAAGCTGGCAATTTGTACCCCCCCACAACAGCCAGCAATCTGTGCCCCGTCACCCCAGTCAGCGCTGGGCTGGACTTATCCAACAAGGACACAGTCTTCATAACTTCCACTGAAGTAGTGCTAATCCCGACTGGACGTTGGGGCCCCCTTGGTCCAGGGGTGCACGCACTGCTGATTGGAAGATCCTCCACCACCAGAATGGGTTTGTTTGTGCTGCCGGGAGTAATAGATTCAGATTCTCATAGCGAGATTCTAATAATGGCATGGACCCCTTCACCCCCCTGTTTTATCCCAAAAGGACAGAAGATTGCTCAATTAATCCCCTTCTACAGTGCGTCGCCTGCAGGGGAGGGGGGGAGGGAGCAGGGTTCAGGGGCCTTTGGCAGCACAGGACACCCACAGGTTTACTGGGCAGCAGCCATCACAGTCACACAGTCGTTCGTGACGTGCCAAGTTAATGGGCGCAGATTTACAGGTCTTTTAGATTCAGGAACCGATGTTTCCATCATAAAGGACTCCGAATGGTCACTTGACTGGCCTACTGTTTGCCCAGCTGCAACCATTCAGGGGGTGGGAGGCACACAAAGGCCCAGACAGAGTGCTCAAATACTCACTGTCTTGGGACCAGAGGGCCAATTAGCAAAGGTAGCTCCATTCATAGCTCCAATCCCTTGCTCCTTGTGGGGACTGGACGTACTTTCACAGTTTGGCACAGTCATGCAAATACCTCCTGCAAGCAGCCAGGTTTTTCAATAAGGGCCATTGGCCAGCCGTCCCAAGCACCGATTAAGCTAGTTTGGAGGACTGACCAGCCGGTCTGGGTGGACCAGTGGCCCTTGAAAAAAGAACAGCTTGAACATTTAAAAAAGCTTGTAAAGGAGCAATTAGAAGCAGGACACATTGTGCCAACAAACAGTCCCTGGAATACTCCTGTATTTTGCATCCCCAAAAAGACTGGAAAATACAGGATGTTGCAGGACCTCAGAGCAGTCAACGCAGTCATTGAACCGATGGGGGCATTGCAACCAGGGTTACCCTCACCTGCTATGCTTCCAGCGAACTGACCACTAACAATAATTGATTTAAAGGACTGTTTTTTTACCATCTTTCTGCACCCCGAGGATGCGCCGAGATTTGCATTTTCCATCCCGGCACTGAATAACTCAGAGCCTATGCAAAGGTTTCACTGGGTTGTTCTTCCTCAGGGGATGAGGAATAGTCCTACCATATGTCAAACAGTTGTGGCAAACGCTATTCAGCCCATCAGAAAGCGTTTTCCTTCTGCTATAATTTACCACTACATGGATGACATTTTAATTAGCATGGCCACAGAAAATGAACTGCATGTTGTTGTTACTGCTCTGACTGATGCTGTCCAAGAAGCAGGGTTGCAGGTTGCTCCAGAGAAAATCCAGCGATCGCAGCCCTGGACTTATCTTGGATGGAGAATCACGCAGCAACAGATTTCCCCACAGCCTCTGCAGCTCAAGGTAAAAGACACCCTAACCTTACATGAGTTGCAAAAACTTCTGGGAGCTATTAATTGGTTAAGGCCTATCCTAGGCTTAACCACAGAGGAGCTACACCCTCTCTTTGTGTTACTAAAAGGGGACTCTGACCTAACGTCTAACAGGGCTCTGACAGCAGAGGCCAAACAGGCGTTAGACGTTTGTGCCAAGGCAATAGAAAACAGGCAAAGCAGAAGGAGAGATCCTGAACTGCAAATCTGCCTGGCCTTAATTCCCAGCAGGTACCAGCCATTTGCAGTCCTGTTTCAGTGGGACCAGACTGAAAAGGATCCACTGATGGTTCTAGAATGGCTATTTCTACCCCACACACCATGTAAAACTGTATGGACGATTAATGAAATGTTTGCTAAGCTTGTTATTAAAGGCAGAGGACGATTACAGGAACTGGACGGAAGGGATCCAACTGTCATCTACATTCCAGCCACGAAGGACAATTTGGATTGGATGCTGGCTGAGGACGCCGAGTTCCAAGCTGCCTTAGCAGGTTTTGATGGTGACATTTCAGTTAATCTCCCTAAGCACAGACTTTGGGCAGAAATCAACAATTTACCTTTAAAAGCCACAACCAGATGCAAAACTGAGCCAGTAAAAGGCCTCACAGTTTTTACAGATGCATCTGGGCGATCACAGAAGGCTGCAGTGACTTGGATAAATCCTGACACAGAACAATGGGAACGGGAGGTACAGACCATGAACCGATGCTCTGTGCAGGTTCTGGAACTAGCTGCCATTCGTATTGCCTTGGAAAAGTTTTCTGAACAACCGGTTAATATTGTCACTGATTCTTGTTATGCTGCAGGGTTAGTTTCACGCCTGGAATGTTCATTTCTTCGGGATGTTTCTAATCCTCATTTGTTGTTTGAAATGCGTTCTATTTGGGTTCTTGTCAATCACAGAAAGTTTGATTTTTACATAATGCACATCAGGTCTCACACTGACATGCCAGGGCCAATAGCTGAAGGGAACCGGGAAGCTGACAAGGCAGCAATGTTCAACACAGTACCCAGGACCCTTGAACAAGCAAAATTGTCCCATTCATTTTTTCACCAGAATGCACGTTCTTTAAAGAGACAATTCAAAATAACAATCAATCAGGCTCGAGATATCATATTAACTTGTCCAGATTGTCAAAAAATCACCCCCATGCCATCTCAAGAAGGTGTTAACCCCAGAGGGTTAATGTCAAATGAGATTTGGCAAACAGATGTTACACACATCCCTGAATTTGGCACCTTAAAATATGTACATGTAACCGTAGACACACATTCACAATACATAACTGCTACAGCACACACAGGTGAGAAAGCCAAGGATGTAATAAGACACTGGCTAAGCTGTTTTGCTACCCTTGGCACTCCAAAACAGATAAAGACTGATAACACACCAGCATAGGTCTCTGAAAAGGTAAGGAATTTCCTATCAGAATGGGGAATCTCACATATCACAGGAATCCCACACTCACCTACCGGACAAGCAATTGTAGAAAGGGCACACCGCACACTGAAAGAGATGTTAGTAAAACAAAGAGGGGGGGAGAAGCTATATAGTCCGCAAGAACGTTTGTGGAAAGCCACATATGTGATCAATTTTTTAAATTGTGACAGTGCTGAAAGAAGTAGATATGAAAAGCAGCACAAATCTCAGGTGTTTGCCTCTCCCAGGTCACTAGTCATGGTAAAAGATTTGATTTCAGGGCAATGGACAGGACCTTTAGATCTTATGACTTGGGGGAGAGACTATGCTTGCGTGGCAACAGGAAAAGAACTGAAGTGGATTCCCTCCAGGTGTGTAAAGCCCTATTTAGGTACACAATCACAGTTGCAAGAACCAGATAACGCAGAAGTTTAAAAAGAGTTATGTTATGTTTCAGTTTATATTAATGACCAATGTGGTAACAAGCAATCTACAAATATCGGTGTGTGTATGTGTGTGCGTGAATGATGACGGCCGTCAGTGAATGAGATGTGTGAATGAATAAAAGAGTTGTGTGACTGGACAAATATAAAAACACAGAACACCTCACAAAACCACATTACCTACACCACAAGGTCACTTTGAGAGAATTGAGTTTTTGCTATGCATACCCTGTTTCTTAATAAAGTTTGAAACCCCCAGTTATTAAAAAACTCTCAGGTTAATAAAAGTTATAGTTTACACACGGTTTGGGCTAAGGCCCTAGGTTAATAAAGATATTCTCCAAGTTGTACTACCCTATAGGAATATAAGAAGTTTTAAAAAAAGGTTTACAATAGAAGTATAAGAAGCCAAGCAAGCAGTGTGCTGGGTTACTGCGAGTTTGACAGTTTACAATGTTCTGAATGTTTGCACTGTTATTTACACTGTTGTTTTGCACTGTTTTTGTGACTTCTTTAGATAATTAAGGAAGGGGATATGTAGGGAGCATGTCTGAAGGCACAAGGGATGTGCCAGGGCAGTGGGCCCGAGAGAGCATGCGCAGGTCACATATAACTCTATTGGTTGAAGAAGTCACATGGTAAACAGGGATATAAGGAGCGGGAATTTTGAAATAAAGCCTCTTTGACCACATCACCTCGAGGAGCGTTATCATTCCTTGTCATACAAGGGCAGCTGTTACTACAGAGACCCCCTGCGAACCAAGCGAAGAGGACCATTCCAAGTCCTGCTGACTTCCCTCACTGCAGTCAAAGCTGCTGGCAAAGGACCCTTTTTTCTTTACTCCAGAGTTATGAAAACTTAAGTTCCTGGAACAACTAGCAAATCAGAACCTGACAACGATGAAGAGGATATGACTTAAACTGTTTCTTCTGTACATTTCATCTGTACAGTTGGTAACTATGGATTGGGTTTAGAACCAGGATTTGCATTTGGCTTTAGTAAAAATGTATCCAATATTCTTCATGAAAAGGAGTGCTGGATTTGCACTATGGATTTGGCTGAAATTTGGCAACAAGTTTAAATTCTCCTGTCATAGGTTTGCTTGATTTTAAAAACAAAACAAAAAAACCAAACCAAACCAACCAACCAAACAAACAAAAAAACCCCAAAAGAAAACAGTTGGGAATTTTTTCCCTGTACCACTGTGAAAATGTGCCAGGGAAGATGACCAGCCTGGCTGAACAGGGATATTTTGAAGGAAATAAGGGTAAAAAAGAGAACCTACCGATTATGGAAAAAAGGACTGACTACTCAGGAAGAGTTTAGGAATATAGTTAGGTCATGTAGAAAGAACATTAGAGAGACGAAGGCACAACTTGAACTTAATCTTGCCACTTCTGTGAAGGATAACAAAAAGTCCTTCTACAGATACATCAATAGCAAAAGGAGGGGCAAGGAAAACATCCATTCTTAATTGGACATGGATGGGAATATAGTTATCAAAGATGAGGAAAAGGCTGAGGTATTTAACACCTTCTTTGTCTCAGTTGTGGTTTTTTTTGGGGTCCTGGGTTGGCTGGGAGTCCCCTGGGAGTCCCCCCCGGCGCCGCGCGCACTCCGCACGCACGGTTCAGGCCCCTAGTGTGGCAGCGACAGGAGAGGGGAGACAGAGAGTGGGGGAACCTTGCCAGCAGTTCCTGTACACCCATGGAGGAGGAGAGAACAGCTTCGGAGCACACAGAGGTTTGCCATTCGAGGTTTGGGGGGGGAAGGGGGAGGGGAGTACAGGGGAATGGGAGTTGGAGACGAGAGGGGAGTGGTATCAAGTGGGCCATGGGGGTCCTCTGATTGACGGGAGGGCACTCCTGTATGAAGTATCACAGCTGAGCAGTGCGCCTGAAGATACGTGGTAACACAGTGGAGGAAGGATACAGTCAGGGTGGATAGTGGGGTTCCTTTAGAGTGATGGGGGTCCCACCCAAGCTGGGGTGCCTTGAAAGGCACCCCAACGTTGGATGTGTACGGGGGCCAGAACGATTGGTCGGTTTGTTTGTTTGTTTTTGGCTCACCTGTGGCTACTGCCCAGGTTCGTCATGTTCTGGTTATATTTACTTTGTTCTGTTACGTCCTGAAAGGGTGGGCAGGACAAAGGGTTGTTCCTGGGTATCTCCTTATGATTGTATATAAATAGGTGATAGTAAAGGAGAAAATGTCAGACTTGCCCAAACCATTCTAACAGGAACGTAGCCTGTGTGCCCCTATGTTGTTGCGAACTATGCTGGCGATGGTACGTGCCTTCGGTAGGGTTGCCCATGTCAGACAGGTCAAAACAGCAGGGTCAGACATAATATATCTGCGGGCAGGATGAACTCGTTAGCCTTCTGGCAGTCATCCTAGGAGAAGGACAACTCTAATCTCAAACCCGGGCAGATGGAGCTCGCTTAACCCCGTAAGGCCATCCATCTAAGAGAAGGTCACTCTAATCAAATCTGCATCCTGAGGACCTTGCTGCCACCGTCCAAACTCACTCGACCCTGGCAGATGAACCTCAGGATTAAAGGGTGGGTTCAGTTCCGCGCATACTGCATCTCACCTAAAAATCCATTGCGCAGGTTTGAAGGCTTTACCCACATGCAAAAAGGCCTGTAGCGATGGGTGAGGGTCGAAACGGCAGGTGAAAGGTGCACTGGAAGTCGCAGACCCAGCCCTGCATGCAGGCGGTTCAGGATATTGGTCATTTGAGACTGACCGGAGATGACAGTCTCTTGGGGCAGCACCCTGAATGACCAAGCAGCCTTTTCAAGGACAGCACTGCTTGCTCCACTCGGAGAGGGGCCTAGAAAAGGTGACCTAACCAAAACTCATCTCCACTTTCGCCCGGTTGGTTAACCGCAGACCAACGGGCATCTTCTTCCAATGCAGTCGCACAAAGATCAAAAGACAAAGGCATGCACCTGCCTCCGAAGGTGTACCTAAATTAACTGTAGCATGTTGGAATATCAGAACCATGCTTGATTCTGCAGATAGTGGACGTCCTGAGCGACGTTCTGCCCTAATTACCCATGAACTGGCTCGTCTCAACATCGACATAGCTGCTCTCAGTGAAGTTCGCCTTCACGAGGAAGGAAGCCTCAGAGAACATGGTACCGGTTACACACTCTTTTGGTCAGGTAAGCCCAGAACCGAAAAACATCTCTCAGATGTCGGCTTCATGATCAAAAACTCTATTCTTCCCAAACTCGAAAATCTGCCAACAGGTCACTCTGACAGCATTATCTCCCTACGCCTTCCACTCCACAACAAGCAACACATTGTCCTCTTTAGTATATATGCCCCAACTCTCCAAACTGACCCTGCCGAAAAAGATAAATTTTACGCTGACCTGCACCACCTTACCCAAAAGGTGACTGCAGATGATAAGATCATTATCCTTGGTTATTTCAACGCCAGAGTATGTAAGAATTTTGAAGCATGGAAAGGTATATTAGGCAAGCATGGTGTTGGAAACTGCAACAATAATGGTCGACTTCTGCTAGAATTCTGTGCAGAGCAACAGCTCACCGTCACTAATACTATCTTTCAGCAGAAAAATAGTCTGAAGACAACCTGGATGCACCCCAGATCTAAGCATTGGCACCTCATCTATTATGTCTTGGTGCGACGGAGAGATGCCCGCGATGTCCTCCATACCCGCGTGATGCCAATCAACCACAGTAAGAGACAGATTCCAGGTTAACCTTCAAACTCGGTTTGAAAACCATTCCATAGATTCTACAGATTCCTCCCCTGAATCAACTTGGCACCATATTAAAAACAGTATCCTGCAATCCTCTGAAGAATCCTTAGGGTTCTCCCTCAAGAAGAACAAGGACTGGTTTGATGAAAACAATCAAGAGATCCAGGACTTGTTGAGGAAGAAGAGAATCGTCCACCAAGCACACCTTGCACTGCCATCCTGTCACGCAAGAAAAATAACCTTTTGTCTTGCATGCAGCAAGCTCCAACAGAAACTCTGCGACATCCAGAACAAGTGGTGGATCGATCTAGCTGAAAAAACTCAATTATGTGCAGATACAGGTGATCACAAAGGTTTCTATGAGGCCCTGAAAACAGTATGCAGTCCTACATACCAGGTGCAAAGCCCTCTACTCAACGCTGATGGACAAATGCTTCTGACAGATAAAACCTCCATTTTGAATCGATGGTCTGAACACTTTCAGACTCTTTTCATTACCCACCGTGTAGTCCAAGACTCAGCAATTCAGTCCATCACGCAACAACCAGTAAAGTGTGAATTGGATACTGCCCCCACTTTAGGAGAAACCCTTAAGGCCATACAGCAGGTGAAAATCGGCAAGGCAACTGGGATTGATGGAATTCCATATGAAGTCTTGAAACATGGGGGCCTCGCACTCCATACCAAATTTCACGAGTTTGTGGTGTGCTGTTGGGAACTAGGCGAACTACCATCAGACCTTCGTGATGCAGTCATCATCACTTTGTATAAGAAGAAAGGCATTAAATCAGACTGCTCAAATTACCGTGGTATTACTCTGCTCTCCATTGCAGGTAAAATCCTGGCAAGAATACTCTTGAACAGACTAATACCCGCTATAGCAGAAGAAATTCTACCTGAAAGTCAGTGTGGTTTCAGAGCCAACAGGAGTACCACAGACATGGTATTTGTTCTCAGACAACTGCAGGAGAAGTGTAGGGAACACAACAAAAGTCTTTATGTAACCTTTGTCGACCTCACCAAGGCTTTTGATACTGTGCGCAGAAGAGGTCTATGGCAGATTTTGGGACATTTAGGTTGTCCCGCCAAGTTGCTCAAAATGATCATCTCACTCCACGAGGATCAGCACGGCCAAGTCAGATATGGCAATGCACTTTCTGAGCCCTTTCTAATAAAGAATGGCGTGAAACCCCGCTCCTACCCTATTCACAGTCTTTTTCAGCATGATGCTCCAAAGGGTCACTGCAGACCTTGATGATCAGGATGGTATCTACATTCGATATCGTACTGATGGAAGCCTATTCAACCTAAGGCGACTGAAGGCCCACACTAAGACCTTAAACTACCTTGTCCGGGAGTTGCTTTATGCTGACGATGCCGCCCTTGTTGCCCACACAGAAACAGCCCTGCAGCATTTAACATCCTGCTTTGCAGACGCTGCTGAGCTCTTTGGGCTGGAAGTCAGTCTAAAGAAGACAGAAGTTCTCCATCAACCTGCACCTCAGGAAGTCCCCCATCATCCCCACATCACCATTGGCCAATCAGAACTCAAATCAGTCCAGCAGTTTAATTACCTTGGTAGCCTCATCTCCTCGGATGGTAAGATTGACGTGGAGATAGACAACAGGTTAGCAAAGGCATATAGTGCTTTCGGAAAGCTTCATAAAAGAGTTTGGCAAAACAAACACCTGAAGAAAATTACGAAGATCAGTGTTTACAGAACCATTGTGCTGTCTACTCTCTTATACGGATCTGAATCATGGGTCATTTACTGCCACCACCTGCGTCTCCTAGAACGCTTCCATCAACGCTGTCTCTGTTCAATCCTAAACATCCACTGGTCAGATTATGTGACCAATACATCTGTTCTAGAACAAGCAGCAGTCACAAGTATTGAGACCATGTTGATGAGAACACAGTTGCATTGGGCAGGGCACATCTCAAGGATGAAGGACCACCTCCTCCCTAAGATTCTGCTTTATGGTGAACTTCCCAAATCTTCGTTCGCGAAGCCTAGCCATGATGATGATGTCTCAGTTTTCAACAGTAAGACAGGTTGTCCTGAGGACAGCTGGCTTCTGGAGCTTGTAGACAGAGATAAGAAACTGAATAGCCCCCCTGTAATCCAGGGCGAAACAGTTTGTGACCTACTGAGACACTTGGATACCCACAAGTCTCTGGGACCAGTTGGGATCCACCCAAGGGTGATGAGGGAGCTGGCAGAAGAGCTCGCCAAGCCACTCTCCATTATCTACCAACAGTCCTGGCTCACTGGGGAGGTCCCAGGTGATTGGAAGTTGGCGAATGTCACACCCATCCACAAAAAGGGCCAGAAGGAGGACCTGGGAAACTACAGGCCCGTCAGCCTGACCTCAGTGCCTGGCAAGGTTATGGAGCAGATACTTCTAGGTTCAGTCACAAAACACCTACAGGATGGACAAGGGATCAGACCCAACCAGCATTGGTTTAGGAAGGTGTCATGGTTTGAGATAGCCCCAAAATCCAATTCCCTAGCTCCATTCCCCCTCCCACATCTCAACCCAATATGAGATGGGTTTTTCCAGACAAAACACACCAGACTCAAAGTGGGGGAAAGGGAATATATTACAATGACTGTACAAATAAATACTATAACACATTATACACACGATCACAACTATCTCTACCATGACATATAGTATTTACAATGGATCAGATCTCTTCTCCCCTCCAAATAAAAGTCCAGGAGGGAAAGAAGGACAGATCCCTTCCAGTCCCAAAGCAGGAATCTCTTCTAAGGCAGCAGGTCTCCTCATCTCATGCATGCAGCAGTAACTGGATTGTTGTAGCTGGATCTCTGTTCAATACACACAAGGAGGTCTCCAAGCTTTCTTTCGGTCCAAGCGACGACCTCACCTGTGGACTGCCAGCAGGGACAAGACTTGCGTCACCACAGGTATATCACGAAATGCAGGGGCATCTTCGTGAAAGTCCCTTCCTCAGGGGATTCAAATTCCCCTTTGCAGAGCTCCGTGCTCTACCTCAAGGCAGCGGGGGGGCAAAACCCTCCTCCACATTCCTCTCCGTCCCGGTCCAGCTTCCCAGGGCGCTCTGAGCTTCACAACTCCTCTCTCTCTCTCTCTGGTGCTGCATGTCCAAAACTGCTCTCCAAAATAGGAGTCCAATCTCCCTCTTTTTCTCAGAGGGATCAAAGGAGTTTGGGGGGGTCTGGTATCAGTTCTTACCCCCAGAACTCTGTAACTCTGCTGCAGGCTCTCTTTTCCTCGGTTCTCCTTCCAGGAGTTCTTTCTCTGGTGCTGCATGTCTCTGTTGCTCCGTCTTATCTCTTCTGGCTCTCTACCACTGTTTCTCCGGTCAGTGCTGGCTGCTGCTTTCTCCGGCCGCTACCCAGTTTGGGGAAAACATCTCCCGGCTTAACTACAGACACTTAGTCCAGTCTAACACTGTTCCAAGTCTTTGCAGTCCCCCCAGCCAGGGGCTGGGAGGCCCCAGAGGCCCCGAGGGGCTCCGGGCCCCTTTCCTCATGGCTCTACAACATGGCTACCACACCTACCATCCAAACTACAACTCTTCTCTTCCAGTCAGCTTGTGGTATGCTTACATTTCTGCAGGAGCGCCCATTGGATAGAACTTCAAAACTTCCAGGGGTTTCCACCCCTTGGGGTCTACCACTTTTCTTAGCCTCTGGGGGAAAACAAGATTCAAACCACTACAGAAGGGCAGGTCCTGTCTGACCAACCTGATCTTCTTTTATGATCAGGTGACCCACCTGGTGGATGATGGGGTGTGTCTACCTGGACTTCAGCAAAACCTTCGACACCGTCTCCCACAGCATACTCCTGGAAAAGCTGCAACTCATGCCTTGGACAGGAGCACTCTCTGCTGGGTTAGGAAGTGGCTGGAGGGTCGGGCCCAGAGGGTGGTGGTGAAAGGTGCTGCATCCAGTTGGCAGCCGGTCACCAGTGGTGTCCCTCAGGGATCAGTGTTGGGCTTGATTCCGTTTAATATCTTTATTGATGATTTAGATGAGGGGATTGAGTCCACCATTAGCAAATTTGCAGATGACAGTAAGTTGGGGGGAATGTCAATCAACTTGAGGGCAGGAGGGCTCTGCAGAGGGACCTGGACAGGTTGGAAAGTTGGACTGATTCCAGTGGGATGAGGTTCAACAAGGCCAAGTGCTGGGTCCTGCACTTTGGCCACAACAACCCCATGCAGTGCTACAGGCTGGGCACAGAGTGGCTGGAAAGCAGCCAGGCAGAAAGGGACCTGGGAGTTTGGATTGACAGGAAGCTGAACATGAACCAGCAGTGTGCCCTAGTAGCCAAGAAGGTCAATGGCATCCCAGCCTGTATCAGGAACAGTGTGGCCAACAGGACCAGGGAAGTGATTCTTCCCCTGTACTCAGCGCTGGTGAGACCACTGTACCAGGGTGAATTTATGGTGATACTTTTGGTCTGTGTTTGGCCCTGCCACCTGTGAAAGCTTTGCTCTTTCCCTGCCAAGTTATGGGAAAACAAGCACTGATAAGCAGGAAAGTTGTCCTCGAAGAGAGTTTCTTGTATAAACTGTTTTAATTGGTGTCCTGTGATTGGTTACTTGTCCGTCAAGGGCATTTGGAGGAGAAAGTGATGATGAAGTGAGGAAGGCTCGGCCCCAGACTCAATTAAGATAGACCCCCAAAACACACTGCGCATGCGTGTGGGGATTTCCGAAGTGGTCACGCATGCGCAGAAGAGGTGCACTTACATAACCGGGAGGTGGGACTGAGGGCCTCTGGCTGGGCGGTGCTGTCCACACCTGGAAGGTTGTGGTCTCTCAATTAATTGTTTAAAAAGCAGATAGTGCTTTCTTGGTGGGAGCTAGCTTTACTTCAAGGACAACATTGCCTTTTGGCAGGGACGCTTGCCAGCTTGTTAACTTACTAACTCTCCGAGGATGCAGCTTCTGCTATGGGTAATTATAGGTATGCTAGGTCGGTAAGATAACTTTATAGGCAACAGCTGGGTAACTGGGGAGGTCGCGCTGGGGGCTTATTCCTCTCCTCCTTCCTCCCTTTTGGGTTTGTTCATTTTCTTGGCCACCTTTTGTATTAAATATTGGTTTTTGTTGAGCTAGCAACGGTGTCTGTTTTTCACGTGTCTGTATATCTCGGACCTTCCCTGATACAGTAACCCTCCCTAATACAGTCCACGCCTCGAGTGCTGTGTCCAGTTCTGGGTCCCTCAGTTCAGGAAGGACATGGAGGGGCTGGAGCAGGTCCACAGAAGAGCAACAAGGCTGGTGAAGGGACTGGAGCACAAGTCCTATGAGGAGAGGCTGAGGAGCTGGGGTTGTTCAACCTGGAGAAGAGGAGGCTCAGGGAAGACCTCCTCACTCTCTACAACTACCTGAAAGGAGGTTGTAGCCAGGTGGGCATCGATCTTTTCTCCCAGGCAGCTATCAGTAAGACAAGAGGGCATGGTCTTAAGCTCTGCCAGGGGAAGTTTAGGTTAGATATTAGGAAGAAATTCTTTACAGAGAGGGTAATCAGGCATTGGAATGGGCTGCCCAGGGAAGTGGTGGATTCTCCGTCCCTGGAGGTTTTTAAGATGAGACTGGATGTGGCACTTAGTGCCATAGTCTAGTAACCACGGTGGTAGTGGATCAAGGGTTGGACTTGGTGATCTCAGAGGTCTTTTCCAACCCAGCTGATTCTATGATTCTATGATTCTATGATTCTATGAAAGATGTTGAACAAGGGAGGAGAAGGGGGTTGCTAGAGTGATTCACACACACAAAAGAACTAGCCAGCAGCCCCACATTCCAAGCTAATGGGCCTCAGAAGACTGGGGGGGGAGGTGAGGCATCCTCTTTTACTTTTTGCCCGGGACTCAGGGAGAGTGGGTGTGGAGAGAAAAAAGCTCCAGATTTTCATTTTTGTTATCAGCCAAGTTGCCTAATTGCCTTGGCCCTGGCTCGCCTCCATTTTCCCTCACCCCCTGCCCACAGCCCAGACTGCCTCAGATTTTATCGGAGAAGCCAGTGCTATCTGCAGAGGAACTTTTGAGTTAAGAGGTCGCCCCTCCTCTCCTCCGTTCCCGTGTTGGCAGCAGCTTGTACCCATCGAGGAAGGGGGAGACCCCAGCCAGAGCCAGCCGTCGACAGCATGAGTCCATAGGAAGAACCCCCTTTCCCCTTTCTCCTTCCCCTTTCGGTGGGGGGGAGATCTCTATTCGGCTCCTCCCATGCACCGGGGAGGGGGGCCACGTGGGGGTCACCAGAGCCCAACAGCGCCCCATGCTGGTCACTACAGGGCAACTGCAGGCTCTGCTCTTCCAGTGATCCAACAGCGCCACCTGCTGGTCGTGGTTAGAATTGCGCCGAAAGGCAAAAAGTACTGAACTGCTTTTGGTGGGAATCTTGGGTGCAGGATTGTTTGGGGTTTTTTTGTTCTTTTGTTGTGCTACCTATACATATATATCCTTTAATAAAGGACTGTTATCTTTTCTTTCGCCATATTTCCTCGAATGGAACCTCTTAATTTCGTATTTTCAATTACTTAGAGGGAGGAGCTTGGTCTTCCTCATAAATCATCCTCCTTAGCAAACACTTCTGTCTCATTAAACTGAGACATCTACACTGGCCTTTGGAGACATCCTCCATAAACTTCATGGTTACCAAACTGGACCTGGATAAAACAACTGTTTATATTAGTGATGTACATAGTTAGTATTTGTGAAATAGCTCATTGCATGAACCGATGCTGTAGGTGTTGGTCATCCCTTTGGTATAATGCTAGGTATAAGTGGTAGAGATTGGACAAAAAGTTTTGTCTATCTCTAAAGGGGGACTGATGCCTCAGAGCTTTTTGGATTTTTTAACTTTTGTAGATTTTAGAAGTCATCATCATGGCTAGGTTTCGCGAACGAAGATTTGGGAAGGCACTATCCACATTTGCTACAGGCACGCTGGTGGCTTAAGAGGCCAATACGTGACAGACATATCCGATTGCAAAAGGCACAGCAGAAAGACTCCTTAGATGGTGTATTCTGCAAGACACGGTTCTTTCTGCGTTACCTTTTTTCCTCGAGAGTGATCCTGCGTGTGTTCTGGAAGGAGACAGTTGCGTTATAGATGGCGTGTCTCCAGGCCTCCCGATTTGAGGCCATAGTAGACCAGTTATGGTGATCAATATAGCCAAGGCTGAGATGTTGTTTCAGGGAGTCCTTGTATCTTTTCTTCGGGGCTCCTCTCATGTGGTAACCAGTGGCAAGTTCACCATAGAGCAGGATCTTAGGGAGGCGGTGGTCCTTCATCCTTGAGACGTACCCTGCCCATCGCAGCTGCGTTCTCAGTAACATGGCCTCAATACTCGTGACAGCAGCTTGCTCTAGTACAGATGTATTGGTCACATAATCTGACCAGCGGATGTTAAGGATTGTACGGAGGCAGCGTTGATGGAAGCGTTCTAGGAGACGCAGGTGGTGGCGGTAGATGACCCATGATTCGGAACCATATAAGAGAGTAGACAGCACTATGGCTTTGTAAACACTGATCTTGGTGTTTTTCTTCAAGTGTTTATTACGCCATACTCTTTTGTGGAGTTTTCCAAAAGCACTATATGCCTTAGCTAACCTGTTGTCTATCTCTCCGTCGATCTTACCATCTGAGGAGATGAGGCTACCAAGGTAATTAAACTGTTGGACTGATTTGAGCTCTGATTGGCCAATGGTGATGTGGGGATGATGGGGGACTTCCTGAGGTGCAGGTTGATAGAGAACTTCTGTCTTCTTTAAGCTGACTTCCAGCCCAAAGAGCTCAGCAGCCTCAGCAAAGCAGGATGTTAAACGCTGCAGAGTTGCTTCTGTGTGGGTGACAAGGGCGGCGTCATCAGCATAAAGCAGCTCCCGGACAAGATGGTTTAAGGTCTTGGTGTGGACCTTCAGTCGCCTTAGGTTAAATAGGCTTCCATCAATACGATATCGAATGTAGATACCATCCTGATCATCGAGGTCTGCAGTGGCCCTTTGGAACATCATGCTGAAAAAGATTGTGAATAGAGTTGGTGCAAGAATGCAGCCTTGTTTCACACCATTGGTTATTAGAAAGGGCTCAGAAAGGGCATCACCATATCTGACTTGGCCATACTGAGCCTCATGAAGTGAGATGATCATTTTAAGGAACTTGGGGGGACATCCTAAATCTACCATAGACCTTTTCTGCTCACAGTATCGAAGAGGCTACCCATCTGACTAGAAAATTCCCTTTCTTTGCTATAGCAAGAATTTCTTGCCATTTCTCTTTTTACCAAACAGGGACTCTATTCACTTCCCAGTCATTTTTTTGTCCCAGAAGGGGAACCACTCAGTACACCCTTTGAACACAGCAAAAGAATCCCGTCAGGGGGTGGGGTTCCTGCCAAAACTGCCTTGATGACCTTAAAGGGTCCCTTAAAATTAGAGATTGCTGACGGACAGTTTTCTCTGCTTCCCGAAAAGCAGTACTCACCACAAATAAGCCCTTTTCCCAGATAGAATATTGTTTTTCAGCATCTTTAAAACTGCATGAATAAAACCCTATAGGTCTGGTGGGGCCATCAGGTCCTTTCTGCCATAAGTGTATGGACAGTCCAGAGCTTGCAAACACCCTCTTGATTTGTACTGGATTGGTAGGGTGTATGGGGTCTAATAAGTGGTATGTGTTGGCCTCAAAAATCAGGAGTTGTAGGACTTCATCG
>NW_020885043.1:96532-108436 GCF_003945725.1 Corapipo altera
CATGTAAGGGCCGCGAAATTATTGAAAAATCAGGGATGTGTTTTCTCAAAAAAATCAGCAGGTCTAAAGCATGCTGCAAATCTTTTTTATTCTCTGGTGTTTTAAGTTGGTCTAGGCAGGTAAGTGTGTCTGGGGGAATACAAACCATTCCTCCCTTCCACCAAATTCCCAGGAATTTTACTTCTTGTGAAGGAGGTTGTACCTTTTCAGGAGGGATATGTAAGTCCAGGGACTCAAGATGCCTGATAATGTCTCTTTGGGTTGTTTGCACAGGCGCAATTTCATCTCCTGCTACTAAAATGTCATCACTATATTGGTACACTTTTACTCCTGGTGCAGGAAGAATGAGTGACAGTTCCTGTGCTAGAGTGGGTGAGTGTTTGAATCCTTGTGGGAGATGGGTGAAAGTGTAATGTTGGCCCTCCCACGTGAAAGCAAAACGCTCCTGATCCTGTTCCTGCAGGGGAACCATAAAAAGCATGTCTTTGATATCAATAATGGCCATAATTTGATGGACTTGTTCTTGTATGGTGGCTATCAGCTCAGTAATATTTGGGACTGCTGCAGTAAGGGACCCCGTATTTGCATTAAGGCATCGGTAGTCTACCATCAGTCTCCAATTGCCATTTGGCTTACGGACGGGCCATATAGGACAGTTGTAAGGAGAATATGTTGCAATCCCTATTCTTCTTTCTTTTAAATCTCTAATAACTGGAGTGATTCCTTCTCTGACTCCCAAGGGTAAGGGGTAAGGTTTGACATTGGTTACTAGGGAGGGAGGAAGAGCAGGGGCAGGACTTAGTAAACACAGATGTGAGTGCCAGTATCTAGTAGAAAAGTTACAGGGACTTTGCGGGGACCAATAGGACAGGTTATTAACAAGTCTCCTTTGGAATTTCTGGTAAGCAATCTAATGTAAAACCACCCTTCCTCCCTGTTACAATCTGCTTAAATGTTGCAGAAAGAACTTCAGATTCAAATATTCCCTTGAGCAAAATTAAAACTCACACAAGTTATCTGTTGATACCAAAACTGATTTTATTAATTGCTAAGAAATGCAAAGAGAAAGAGGAAAAATTAAGAAAAGTTGGAAAATGCTAAGATTACTTCTAGAAGCAGAGAAAAGATACCACCAAAAACTACCTTTCCGTCGAACTGGTGTGTGGGGGGGGAGAAGCAGTTTCTGCCCCTTTTTTTTCCTCTGTCTCTGCTGCTTTTTGATGTTATCTCTTTAGCTGGGGGGTCTTAACAGCTTTAGTTCTCTGGAATGCAGCCAAGATGTGTGGTTTCGTCGCTCACTTGAGCCGTGTCCCAGGCCGTGCAGGGTCACGGTTCAGCTGCACCTTTCAGCCCTCAGAAATATGGTAAGGGTGGAAGGATAAGATATAACTCACGCATGTGGCACGGTGGGTCTCAGTTCTCTCCAGGTCGGCAGAGTTCCAGTCTCCAGTGGCAGGTAGGGAGCATGCGGTGGAGGAGAAAAGGTGAGGAGGAGGTGGAGAGATTGTTGGCTACGGTGACCAATTCTCTCTCCCTTTGCTCTCTCCCCATTTTCCCAAATTTTTCCTCAACTTTTATAGTGTTCAAAGGAGGTTGTACGTGGTTTCTTAGCACATAGCCCTATTCAGATGTTCAAGGAGATATGATAACTATAAACAATAGCAGGATCTTTTGGCAGGAAAACTCCAGCAGGAAGCTCTTGTGAGAACTTCTGGCAGAAAACTGACAGAGAATTTTTGGTAGGAAGTTTTGACAGGCAGAAACAATGGTGAAACATTATTTTTGGCATTTCTATATTATCTGTGTGTTACAGTCCCCCGGTTTACCTACTGGGGACAAAGAGAGGAGTTTCCTGTCACCTCCCCTTTCTTTGATCCCTCCAGGGGAGGGGCTGTAGCAGGGACATCTTTCAGGGATCCCTCCTTTGCTGACCACTCTCGAATTAACATCTCTAATTTATCAGTGGGTTGGCCATCCATTAGGGTTTTGGGGATTCCTTTCTGTAAGCCCACAATCCACAGGGTATTTCTTTTTTCCCTGTGTTAGTTTGTCCTCCTTGTCCAGGGGAGAATGTTACCATTCAGAGTCTTGTTGGAGGAATAGTTGTTTTGCCTTCTGTGCTCCGAATTGATTTAGGATCAGTTGTATTTGAAGGTATTGGACCATATTTTCTTCCATAATTAATTAATTCTTGCACCCCCTTCCCCCAGATCCAGACCTTATTTTCTCCACAGTTATGACTGGGGGTTAAAGCTGCTTCTAAGGTGGCTACAGCTCTTTCCCCTTTGGTTAGGCTTTTTATTTGTCCTTTTAGCTGGATGCCAATGGGTTTCATAGCCTCAGGGAGGCCTCTGATAAGGGGAATCATTCTTTTGGGGTCTACAGGCATCAACATAGGGGATTCATATCATGGTGTTTAACTCCCTGTCATGCATCTTTTGTAAACAAGCAGCATTTTGCACACTTTCTACAGTCTGACTAACATTTCCCACTATAGCCAGGGGATCTCCCCTCTCAGGCGATTGAGTCTGCCAGCCCAATAAGCTGCTCTTTGGGTAAGAGACCAAGGAGCACAGTATCTCTCATGGTCAGGAAGACTCCCGCTCCCCAGAACCCTTCAACTTCTTTTCTCTGATAACAAAATGTGGTCATCCCCAGTAAGAGAGACCCTCCAAACATACTTAGTCTCAGATTCTTTAGGGGTTCGGCTATATTACTTTTTTAATTTAGACAATTCAGTCTCTGTATATGGAATTTCTTTTGTGGTTATGTTAGGTGTGTCGTCCTCTGAGTCTTCATATGTGTATTCTGTTTCAATCAGGGGATGAAGTAACACTGGCAGCTTCTCTGATTGGTCACTCAAAGATTCTAAGTCAGAGAAGGGGGTATGTTTCTTTAGATAACTCCAGCTCTGACTCTTTTTACCCTTTTCTCACTAATCTTGCATACAGCTCCTCTCAGAGTACACGGGTGGTAGCCCTTTCATTCCTTACCTCTTCCTGGAGGAGATGGACAGTAGCCTTTTGTTCCTTCAGCTGCATCTGCAAAGCTTTAATCAGGTCTTGCAGTGAGACAATAATTTCTATATGGTTTTTTTGCTGCCGTTCTTTGTTTTCAACTGCAGTTATTACAGTTGCACCTAATACTAAACAAACAATAGGTTTCCCTTTACCTTCTTTGACTCTCCCCCCTGCCCGCAATTGCTTGGATATTACACCAGTTATTTTGTGCCCATTCCATTCCTGGCGGAGATGACCTGGCACCCAAATCATCTAATAGATTTGTAAGGGCTTGCACATTATGTTCCATGTTACCACAAAGGCAGAGTGATCTTTTCCAGGGGGTACCTTGTATAAATTACAGGTAATTTCCAAATTCTCATTCCTCACCCTGGAAAGGCACCTTGTATAAGTTACAATGTTACTACAAAAGTGGGATTAGCTTTTCGGAGGGTACCTCGTGTAAAATAATTTCCAAGATTTCATCCCTTCTCCCCAGAAAGCACTAAGTTACATCACAAAGGCAGAGTGATCATTTCCAGGGGGTTCCTTATGTAAATTACAGCTAATTGTCAAATTATCACTCCTTGCCCTGGAAAGGTGTTCCGGGGATCCTGTGACATGGGTGCTGATCCCACTTTATTTCCATAGGGAAGAGGGAGAAGAAGGGATACAGTGCGGCCAACAGTGAGTATCAGCAGCGCATCTGGATCCGGACCCAGACCCTCTCCATGTGGATCTCATGATGGTTCCTGGGATGGGTCCAGGTGTGTGATCCAGGCCAGAATCTCATGGATCTTCTCTTTCTACAGGAATAGACATGGGAACCAACAGCTCCCACGCAGGTACGGAGAGGTATCCACGTGGGATTCCAGAGGGGAATTTGGGCAGGATGGGTAGAGCATGATTGGGACAGGATTCCAGGTTAGGGCAGAATTCCATAGTGGGATCAGGTAGAATTCTGGGGTGGGATTAGGGCTGGATTCTGAAGCAGGATCAGGTGGGATAGATGGAGTGGGGTCAGGTGGGATGGATGAAGTAGGATTGGGTGGGATTCTGGTGCAGTTCCTCCTCTCCGTGGGCTTCGCAGACAGATCCATCCTGTGGGATGGGGTTAGGGACATGGTGACTGTCCCTCGCTCTCATCCCATCAGGAATCATTGCTTCAGTGATCCATGGTTGTGATTCCAGAGGTGCCAAAAATAAAAACCATTCTTATTGTCATTCTGGTTCTCCATCAGCATTTCTCTTTCATCCACTCCAAGGAATCCCTCAGGAAAAGAACCTGTTGCAGTGCCTCTGGGGCGGGTCATGACATGGGCTCTGACAGAGCCACATGCGGGAAGTGCTGGGAATGAAGAACTTGGGAGACACAGAGGTTGGGGGTTCTGGAAGGATGCTCTGCCCTGATAAGGCCTAAAATCCGTTCAGAGAATCCAAACAATCCAAGCTGTCTGTGCTGAGCTACCATTGGTGCCAAGGGGCTGCTTTTAGTGTTGAATTGTGCTAAAACCAGCCTGGTTCACTGTAGTGGGTTGACCCTGGCTGGATGCCAGGTACCCACTAAAGCTGCTCTCTCTCACTCTCCCTCTGCAACTGGACATAGGAGAAAAAAAAAACAGCTAAGGATTCATGAGTTGAGATAACAGCTGGGAGAGGTCACTTACTGATTAACTTCACAGGCAAAACAGATTCAAAGTGGGGATAGTACTTAAATTTATTACTAACAGGATAAGAGCCAAAGAGTGAGAAATAAACCAGTCTTAAAAACACCTTCCCCCCACCCCTCCTTCCTTCCGTGTTCTCTGTCCTCCCCCCCAGCAGTGCAGGGGAACAGGGAATGGGAGTTATGATCAGTTGTTGTTTCTGCCGCTGTTCAGGGAGAGGAGTTGGAGTCCTTCCCCTGCTCCCGTGGGGTCCCTCCGACAGGAGACAGTCCTTCCTGGACCTCTCCGGAGTGAGTCTATCCCTCAGGCACCAGTTCTTCCCAAACTGCTGTCCTGTGGGTCACTCCTCCATGGGATTCAGTCCTTCACGAATGAGCTGTACCGGTGTGGATCCCCCACAGGAGCCACAAGTCCTACCCAGGAAAAACCTGCTCCAGTGTGGGCTTTCCTCTCCATGGGTTGCAGGTCTCTGGCAGGACCCTGCTCCATCCTGGGCCTCCCACGGGGTCACAGTGTGAGAAATATCTCTAATTAAAATTTCGAAGACAGTCGAATACTTTGAAACAAAGAACTTTATTAACAGCACGCGCTAGGTGCATGAACTCATGACCTGGTTCGAGAGCACACCCGGATGGGAGGGACGAGCTCTTTTAAGACCCTTCGATTAGCATAACCACTCCCTCGCTCTTCCCATGCCAGGCCTTGCTCTTTTCTTCCTTAAAAGGTAATCTTTGCTTTCTGGTGCAGTCCATTGGTTGTCCTCATCCACCTATCGGGTTGTTTCCCTGCCCCCGGCCGCATGGTTCCCTGGCAGTGAGCCCAGGCTGGTCTCACCACCTTACATTCTTCCTGGCTCACCTTGGCATTGTAACAGTAAGCAAACAGAACAGTAAGTAAACAATAAGTAGCAGTAAGCAGGCAGAACTATAAGCAGAGCAATAGGCAACTCCAAGCAGAACTGTATGTAGCAACAAGTAGGCAGCAGCAATAAGCAACTTCAAGTAGAACCACAAACAGTCCACTAGTCCTTGAACACAAATTAGTTCTCCAATCCTTTAAATAAAACGGCTCCTAAGTGCCCCAGCATGAGGCAGCCATGGAAACCCCTGCTTGTAATAAAACCATCCTATTTATTTCCTACAACAGCCTCCTTCATGCATCCACCTGCTCCAGCATGGTTCCTCCATGGGCTGCAGGTGGGTCTCTGTACCCCAATGGTCCTCCATGGGCTGCAGGGGCACAGCTGCTTCACCATGGTCTTCACCACGGTCTTCACCACGGGCCTGAGGGGCCACAGCTCTGGCGCCTGGAGCACCTCCTCCCCCTCCTTCTGCACTGACCTTGGTGTCTACCTTGTTGTTCCCATGTTCTCGCTCCGCTCTCCCCTGGTTGGAATTCCTTCTGCGCAACAACCTTCTGTTCTTAAATATGTTATCACAGAGGCCTTACTATTACTCCTAATTGACTCAACCTTGGCCAGCGGCAGGAAGTCCATCCTGGAACCGGCTGGTGTGGACATCAGCTGGCCTAAATGTGTGATGCGAAGATGTTGGAAAACTTGGACAAGATGTTTTTGACCGTGTTCTGACCCAGAGGATGGAATGCTGTGTAGGAACGACATGGATGACTGGAGACAAAACAATAGATTAGAGTCTCCAGATGGACTTTCGTAATTTTTAGTTATGTAGGAAAACAAAACTATAAATCTGTCAATGTATAGGATCAAAGTGTATTTAGAACATATTAGCATGATTTCTTTATCTAATAAACTGATTCAGCATCTAGTTTACTGTGTCCATCTCATGCTCTGCGATAGGCTGTCATTGGCTCCATGGGACAGGGGAAGCTTCCACCAGCTTTTAACAGAAACCACCGCTGTAGCCCCCCCCCACCATAACCCAGCCACAGAAACCCACTACATTCACCCACTGCAAACACACCCCCTGCTTTTGGAAGCAGGATTTGACTGATAAGCTGCTGGCTGGCCTGGAGAAATGGGACTGGCAGTCAAACATTTTATAACTATAAAACCCCAGTCCAACTTTCATGTCGCAGATTCTTCCACATACTTTCCTGGAGTGTGTGGGTCTTCTCCCATGGAGTAGGGATACCTTTTCATGGTTACTCAGTGTTATAGTTTTATATTTTTTTAACTTTTTCCTAGTGAATTTTCCGATACCAACAGCTTCTTGCCAGTAAGCTAAGACTCTATTGTTACATGAGCCCAGGACTTAACAACTGCTTCGTTTAAATGCTAAATAACCTCGGCACACCAGTTAAATCATGTAAGAGAAACTCCATCCCCCTGTAGCCACAGCTGGGGGAAGGGAGAGCTCAGTTTTGTTTTCCTCAGGGGGTGAGACTGGGCTTTTGCCCTGCCTCGGGGAGTGATGTGGGGAAGATGAGCTCCGAGTTTGTCTTTTCAACCGGGTTGCTGGTTTCTTCAGGCCTCGAGGAAGGTCCCAGTTTGCCTCCAACCCCTCGCATCCTACTCTGCCCACGGCTTGAGTGCCCTTTGGAGCTGCTGAGGACCAGTGGAGTTCCGGTTCATTCCCTGATGAGAGAGTTCCTGTGGTGCTTGCAGTAGGGGGTCACACACACCACCTCTGTTGTCACAGAGACTGCCAGTGCCTTGTGGGTTTCTTTTTGGGTCTCTCTGCCCTTCACTGGATGGATCGGCACCTCCATCCCTTGCTGGCCACCGCCTCTGTGGCTGAGGGGTAGGGGCCCACCTTGGGGTCTCAGATCAGCTGGCGCGGCTGAGATCTGCCATTTGCCACGTGGGATTCATCTAGAGTGCCACCTGCCGACCACCAGTGAGCAACTGCAGCCACTGCTCCTCCGGATGCCCAACAGCGCCCCCTGGTGACTGTGAGTGAGGCACTGCAACCCCTACCTCCCGAGGCGCCAGTGCCCCCTGCTGTTTCTGATTATAACTGCGCCAAAAGGCAAAAAAGTACTTAATTGTTTTCAGTGAAAGTTTGGTTATGCGATCATTGCTTTTTTTTGTTGTGTTACCTGTTATATATATATATATTCTTTAGTAAAGAGTTGTCATTTTCTTTTCCACACCTTTTCGACTGGAGTCTCTTAATTTCAAAGTTATAATTACTCAGAAGGAGGAACTTGGTTTTTCTCATATCCTGCCCTCCTTAGCAAACGTTTCTGTCGCGTTAAACTGAGACACTCAGGGAATTAAGTTTGCCAGCTTTGATACAATTTGATACAATTGCTTTCCTAGAATTGCTTTGATACAGTGCACTATACTATTTTATGCTATCATATACTCTACTAGTAGGTTTTTAGTGTTTACACAGTGTAGTAAATTATTCTGGTTAAGATCTTTCTTCTGTTCACTTGTCTGTTCATTTGTCTATTCATTTGTCATAATAAATAATTTTATATAAATATATATGATTTGCCATCATTAAAACCTGCAGGACAAAGTGATTCAGTCACATCTCTATCTTTCCTTAAATCCTTCGTTGACATAATTGGTGGCTAAGAGTGGATCCAACCATCCCCAGGTTCCTCTCTGAGAAGGTTTAGAAAGCAAGGGAGTCCTTTCCGCACCTCATGACTCAACAACAGGGCTTCTCTAATAAACTTTGTCTAAAAGCCTTCCACTCCCACCCACAACAATTTGGTGCAGTCAGCAGGATGGCAAATGATTTTGAGAAACAGACAAAAGGCTTAACAGAATATTTATGGGGCACAGTCACACATTAACACTGATGATTGTTGACCAGTGGATAACTGGTATGAGTGGGAAAATATGCAAGAAAAATAGATAAGAAAATGGGATCACTGAAAGATAAAAAAGGAAAGCTTTTATTTGCCACGCACTGGGATTATGCTTAAAGACTGCGTGGCAATGGAGAGAACAAATGATAAAAGAAACTCTTTGAGAAATAAATAGAGAAAATCTGAGAAATAATCTGAGAAAATAAATGAAAGAAAGAAAACCATGTAGAACTGTCCCTATAGTATCAAAATGACTGATTAAAACAGCAGCTAAAAGAGTCCAAAGAAAAGACAAAACCCTTGGAATACAATTTAGAATTGACACTATTAAAAACCCCCATACCTTTGGATGTTAGGAAAATTCAAAAATAGATAGTATCATCTGAGGACTGGGATGGTGATATTTGGGAAAGTCCTCATGAAATTACTGATGAAAGAGACTCAGACTATGATGAAACAACAGAATCCCTACCTCTTGAAGAGATTCCAGAATTTAAAATGAGACCCATCATTAAGACCAAAGTGTCCAAAGGATCCCAAGAAGGTCAGAGGAGGAACATGGTCAGAAGAACTCCATGGGACCCCCTGCAATTGGCAAATCTACAGGAAAAATATGGACTAAAACCAGGGGAGTCAGAAACTGAGTATTTGTGGAGAGTGAACCTCTCAGGGGAGACAGAATATTCTGGATGGAAATGAGAGTGCTGGATTCTGGGGACCAGGAGTCTGATTAAATCTGGTACCCAAGTCTGCTAATCAACCCCATTCCATAACCAGCAGGGTTGCATGAAGGGCTGGAGGAATAAATGTTATGGGAAGAGGAGAACCAGCCTCCATACCCATACGGTCAGTTAACAAAATCTCCTCTGCTGTCACAAAAACAGTTTGCCTGCGGGGAATGCACAGACATGCAAATGGTGGATCCCAAAACACTGAGAGGGGCCCTGACAATTGATGCAAATTTTTGTGCCCCCGAAAAGGCACGGACAGAGAAACTGCTCAAAGTTTTCCGTCTATAAACAGGAGGTATCTTTATTAATTATGGCACTGGGAAGCAACCAGGTCATCCTGGACAGAACTGCTTCGTTCTAGGAACTCACAACTGGACTTTTATACAATTTTTGCCAAGCAATTGCATTGATACCTTAAACCCCTAATGTTTTTTTTTTATTTTTCTAATATTTGTAAGACTTGTACGTTTTATAAGTAGTGGAAGTAGGTTTTAAAAGCAGAAACCCTTCCCTTCTTTGTCCCTTGTCCCTTTCCCTTTCCCTGTAGCACCCTTGTTTACACATTCCTTAACCCTCTTACCCCATTCTATCCTCCCTATATCACTCATAACCCCAAATCTAATAGAAATGTTTAGTCTTTTGTCAAGGCAAGGCCTAGACAGTTGACAGAACAGCATATCTAGACCTAAACCACAGAATACGGTCAAGAATTAGGTAACTATGTACCCTTTGTGCTCTGATGATGATGAAGGTGATGAAGTAGGTGGTCCCAAAATGCACCCCAGACCCATTTTAAGGGGGTGGACCCTGGGGCGGTCCAGAGCAAAGGCCACAGGGTGGACACATCTGGGATTGGATGGATGGTATTATAAAATGTAACCTCTCGGGCACAGGGGTGCGCGTCTTGTAACATCTACTGCCTTGGCAAATAAACCCTTTCTTATCTCACCCCTAATTAACTGCTCCAGGAGATTTTTTTTCCAGCACATAAATCCCACGGCAACAGCATCATACAATATGAATATTCATAATATTGCAATATACATTTTTAATATTCATAACAGGTGGAGTTTAGGCAGAGTTAGGGGCGTGGCCTTCAATTTGGGGAGAATTTGAAGGGTCGTTCCTGTTCTTCAGCCTTACGAACCCCTGGTCCTCTTTCCATCATCATCATGAACGTGTGAACTTTCCTACTTTGGCTACCTTCCTAGTGTATTTGGCAGAAGTTCCTGATATCTTGGCAAGGACACCTAGGTTTTGGTTCATCTTCTTTCCTTATCAGCCTTTGTTTTCCTTCTATATACTTATTTCAACCTCTTAGTTCCTTCTGTTTTCCTAAGTACATATGCTTCTGTTCTTTCGTGTCAGTGTGTCCTGCATTCTTTAATAATTTATTGCCTCCGCTGTTTCTAAGACTACATTCTTTGTGTTTTTGCTTAAAACCTATATTCTGAATTTTAACTCTCTACTTTTCGTATTGCTATATTACATTTGCTTTCTAGACCTTGCCTGGTTTCATTTCCCCCCTTTTCTTAAAACTTATAAATTCTTTCGTCAAGTTCCAAGGACAAAAGATCTTGATAGGTATGCATTATTGTCTATATTGTCTGTGCCTTTTTGACACTCGCCAGCGTCATGCCCAATACGACTTGGTTTGTTCCCATTGTTCCTCAGTAACAGTGTGGGAACGCGGGACCACAATATGTTGTCCACACTCGGATGCAATGATAATGTTTTGTTGGCATAATTGAACTCGTATGGCTTGCCCTATAATCACATAAAGAAGGAATACATAGGCTCTGATTTCTAAGTTTCCAATACGCTGTACAACTTGAACCACTTGCCGATTAAGAATAGAGGTGTCTAGAAAGTCAGAGACCCAACGCTCTCCTGACTATAATTGATGAACTTGAGAGTTACAAGGTAAACAAAGTATGTTAAAAACTCCTTCTCTTTCTCTAACTACTCTCCAAGTTTTCCTGTTACAATTTTGACACCATACACAAATCCAAGGGTGGCATGAGCAACCATGAGCGTGACAAGCACCTACCAACTGCTATTGCAAATCACTCATATCTATAATTTCTCCCTCAAGATCAATTCCTTTCTTCTGCAGCGCTGTCCTCCACAGAGTCATTAGATTATTTAGGTGCGTTCGGCGTCTATGTTCTGCAGTTGGTTCCAGAGGGAAGGTTCGGAAGATTCATGGAGCTGCAATGAAGGTAGTCAGCAACACTCGGGAATGTCTTTCTCACTTTTCTTGCAGAGACTTTCCTAAAAGATTCTTAACATACACCCAATCACCAGGGTTAAACGGATGCAGTTTACAATCAGGTTGTTTGGGTTGGTGCTCTATTACTACTGTGGCATTTCTATCAAAATGTTTTCCTACAGTAATTACATAATCATATATATATTGATTACCTATTTGATCTATAGCATCGCTATTTACATTTTGCATAGCATAAGGTCGTCCATACAGAATTTCAAATAGGCTTAGTTTTTCTTTTGATCGAGGTTTAACCCTCAACCTGATCAGAGCAATAGGCAAAGCTTGGTACAATTGTAAATTAGTCTCCTGACTGTACAAGTTTCGAGTTGGCTTCCCGCCAAGTCCCCCCGAAACTCGACAACAAGGACCCGCCTCCCAGAGAGGGAAAAAAGGGAAAAAAAAAACTAAGCAACCAAAGCTATAGCAAATATATATATATATATATATATATTTTTTACATATCAGACAGATACACAAAAGGAAAATACCAC
>NW_020885043.1:108536-124089 GCF_003945725.1 Corapipo altera
GGGGGGGGGGGGGGGGGGGGGGGGGGGGGGGGGGGAAGGGAAAGGGAGAAAGACAAAAAGGGGCAAGGACCCAGCAAGTCAAACAACCAGCCGAAGGCAAACTAGCAGAAATCTCACCACTTCCCTTCGAACAGGCAGAATGACTTGGCGCAGCCCAAGGCTCTCCTCTCACGCGTGGCAGACAACAGCAGTCACTGTAGACCTCGGCTCCAGATAAGCTCGACCAAAACAGGGACCCACCGTTCTGGAACCTCGCAGGAGAGGAAGAGGGTGCGATCCCCCCCACTGGCTTTATTTATACCTCCAGTTACGTAAAGAAATAGCATGGAATACTTCCCTGATCACTTTTCTAGTTCCTTCCTGGTTACAAGTTGGTCTCCAGGAAGGCCTAGGGTGTAACCACCACACTGACATATTTTAGCAATTTGTTGTTTGATAAGATGATTCATCTTTTCTACTTGCCCACTGGTCTGTGGCCTGTAGGGCGTACGCGATTGCCATTTAATCTGCAATGCTTTGCTTATTGTTCTCACAACCTTTGCACAAAAATGTGAACCTCTGTCTGAAGAGATACCTTTTGGTACCCCAAACCGTGGTATGATTTCATTTAACAAAATTTAGTTACTTCTCTCTCTTTGTTTGTCCTGCAGGGGAATACTTCAGGTCACCCAGAAAATATGTCAGTCAACACTAAATGATATTTATACCCTCCCCCCTTTTCTTGGGAGTTCAGAAAAGTCAATTTGCCAAACTTCACTGTGGAATTTCCCTCTGTTTATTGCCCCTTGTTGTATTTTGGTTCCTGTATTTGGATTGTTTTCCAGACATCGGTCACATTGGGATGTGACCTGTTTTATTGTGGTGAGCAGTTTTGGTCCTGCTATTCTAGTTTGCAAATACTGATAAAGTGGATCTAAACTCCAATGGGCCTTTTCATGTTCTGTTTTTACAAATTGCCACATTAATTTCCCTGGTATTATTAGTTGTCCCGTTTCTAACTGCCCCCATCCATTGTCTAACAATTTACCTTTATTCCTTTGAATCCACCGATGATCTGACTCCCGATAATCTGGTTGGAAGTTAGTATCGAGTTCCCCTGGTACTAAAGCTACTATGGTCACTTAGTTCTTGCAGCAACTAGTTTAGCTTCTGCATCAGCTTTTCTATTCCCTATTTCTGGAACAGTGTTATCTTTTAGGTGTCCCTTGCAATGCATTATGACCACTTGTGCTGGGAGTTGGACTGCTTCTAACAATTGTAGAATTTCCTCTGCATGTTTGACGGTTTTCCCTTGGGCAGTTAGCAGTCGTCTTTCTCTCCAGATTGCTCCATGACCGTGTACAACAGAGAAGGTATACTTAGAGTCTGTCCAAATATTAATTTGTATGCCTTCTGTTAGTTCCAGAGCTCGGGTAAGAGCTATTAGTTCTGCCTTCTGGGTTGAAGTCCCTGCAGGTAAAGGATTTGATTCGATTACCTCTTCCGTTGTGGTCACTGCATAACCTGCCATCCTTACTCCTTGTTTCACGAAACTGCTGCCATCGGAGAACCAGTTGTCCGCATCTTCAAATGGTTCTTCTTTGAGGTCCGGGCGACTGGAGTAGACTGCTCTGATGGTCTCCAGATGGTCATGTTCAATTGGTTCTGCTGGCATTCTTCCCTCTATTAATGAGGCTGGGTTCACAATGTTAGTGACTTGAATGGTTATATCATCTGACTCAACTAGGATTGTCTGGTAATTTAGGAATCTAGAAGGTGACAACCAATGGTCACCCTTCTGCTCGAGTACTGCAAATACAGTGTGGGACACTAATTCAGTCATTTTCTGGTCCAATGTGAGTTTTCTGACCTCTTCTATATTTATGATTACTGCGACCACTGCTTTCAGACAACTGGACCATCCTTTGCTTACTTCATCCAATTGTTTGGAGAAATAAGCTATGGCTCTTTTGTATGGTCCCAACTGTTGTGCTAGGACTCCTAAAACCATTCCTTGACATTCATGAGAGAACAACCAAAATGGTTTTGTTATGTCGGGCAGACCCAATGCTGGGGCTTTCATGAGTTCTTGTTTCAGTCTTTTAAAAGCTCCTTCTGCTTCAGGAGTCCAGACTAAGACACTCTTAGTCTCTTTCAATAAATCATACAGTGATTTAGCGAGTATCCCATATTGATAGATACATAAACGGCACCAACCTGTCATTCCCAGGAAGGCTCGTAGATCTCCCACCATTTCTGGTCTAGGCATTTGGCAGATGGTTTCTTTTCTTGCCGTTCCTAGGGATTGTTGTCCTCTGGAAATTTCATATCCCAGGTATACTACCTTTTCTTGCACCAACTGTGCTTTCTGTTGAGAGACTCGATATCCACTTAAACCCAGGAAATTCAACAGAGAAATTGTCCATTTAACACGCTCTTCTTCTGTCTCGGTTGCTATTAGTAGATCATCTACGTATTGTAGAAGAGTACCATCTCCCTGTGGCCTTTCCCGTTGTTCTAATTCTTTAGTTAATTGGTTCCTGAACAATGTAGGACCATTCTCATAACCTTGAGGTAAAACCGTCCAGGTTAATTGAGTCTCCCTCCCTTTGCTAACAGGGCTAAGGTAAGGCAGAAGAATGCATCTTTTAAATCTAACACTGTAAACCGGATCAGATTATCCTTTAATTTAGTCAAGTGTATAAGGGTTACCTACTACTGGGTGTAAGGTTTTTGTAATCTCATTTATAGTTCTTAGGTCTTGAACTAGTCTAAGTTTCATTTGGTTTCTTGACTGGCAAAATTGGTGTGTTGAAATCTGATTCACATACTACTAGTAGCTCTCATTCTAAAAATTTCTCTATTATCAGTTTAATTCCCTTTCTATCTTTTAACTTCAGTGGGTATTGTTTTCTGATTATTGGTTTTATACAACTGATAGTCAGGCTCAAAACTGTTATCAATTGTTCTTTGCTTACTTGGAATTCAAGTTTATTTTTGTAGAATCATTTGACAAATAAATCCTTACCTAGTAGAGACCTTGGAGAATTGGGTAGATAAAAATTGATGATCTTCTATTTGTTTCTCAATTTTATGCTTAAAAGGTTTTAGAAAACAGACTTTTTCTGGTTGGTCTGTCGCTCCCACAACTTGTACAAATTTGTCAGTTTTGGCATTAGTTCCTGATTCAAAACTGAGATAAAACTCCTGTGTTGATTAAAACTCTAATTCTTTTTCACCCTCCCCTAGCTCCATTTTAACTAGTGGGTCTACTAGGGAACGACTCACCGGTCCTCCTCAGTCACTGTTCTGATGTGCAATAGCAGCATTCCCAAATCTCTCTTTTAGCTGAGGGCAGTCCAGCTCCCTGTGGTCCATTTACAAGCAATTGGAACACTGGTTTGGTCTTATTCTGGTTTGTTGGGAGAGGAAACTTCCTCTTCCCCTTGCAGGGTAACCACGACCTCTGCCTCTAGTATTTATTTCTGGGAGTTTTGAGTTTTGGACTGCCACTGTTACCACTATCACTTTAGTGAACCTCTTATCCTCTTTCCTTTTCTCTTCTCTCTCTCTATTGTTGCACACCTTCCAAACTTCATTCATTACTGTCTCTAAATTTTCATCTGCAGGATGCTCGAGTTTTTGCAGCTTCTTTCTAATATCTGGGTTACTTTGTCCCATCAATAACGCTAGTAATTGTTGTTTACCTGCTTTTGATGGAGGATCTAAGGGTGTATATTGTCTCATAGTAGTTCTAAGTCTGTCTAAGAATTCCAAAGGCATCTCATCTCGCCTTTGTCTAACATTATAAAGAGCTGCCCAGTTAATTATTTTTGCTTTCTCTCTCTCTTTGTCCTTGGTTTTCCGTTCAGTAGTCCTGGTACGATATGAATAGCCAATCCCTTCTTCCTGATCGTTCTCTAAACTTTCGGTATCTATTCTATCTTTATGCTTTTCGTCCTTTTTTCTTTCATCCCTTCCTGGTTTCTGAGGGTTACTTTCTTCCCTATCTCTTTCTGACTTTTGCAGGCTACTTTCTATTCTATTCCTTTCTGATTCTGGCAAACTACTTTCTTTTTCATCCCTTTTTGACTTCTGCGGGGTACTCTCTTTCTCCTCCCTTCCTGATTCTAGCAGGTTGCTTTCTTTACTGACCTCCCATTATTATTATAGGGGCTTAATTATGCACTTATCTGGGATTTCTCAATCTGTCCCACAGCATCATGCACAGAATATCTATCTATAATGTACTAGTTACTGCTGAAAAATGTTAATCTTTCAAGGACAGATTCTCCCTGGACCTTCCAACTATCTGAGCGTCAGTAATATACCAACTGATCCAGGGGTCATGTTCCTAAACCGGTTTCCAGTTGCACATTTTTTAAATCGCTAGGGGGTTGTACTCTAGTTCGTGTCTTCTCTAAATTGATTGTCTTATAAATTCTCTTAGATGACACACTATCACAGCAAGCTCACATTTTTTCTTAATCTATTCCACTGTCTTAAAATACCTTTTACTTTGTCTCAACACTTCATACATACAGCATCCAGTTGCTTTATCTGTTTCTGGTTCTGCAATCGCTTCACAGTGATGCTGCATCTCAGACACTCATGCACACACATTTGTACACTTTTAAGTTCTTTAAAGTTTTCTATTGCATTACTACTTAAGAGCAGAATCAAACAAACTACAATTTTCACACATATCAGAGTAGCTTGTAAAAAGCATCATATAAAAATGAAACATTACAAAGAAATTCACAATACATTATCTCTAACTACCGCATTCCAGGAATTCTTCAGTAGGACTAGAAGTTCCCCTGGGTCCTAAAACCTCTTGTCTCAAGAAAATCAAAAGGAAATACTCCCAAATCTTGAAACAGTTCAAAAGGAAAAGTTAAAGATGATTAGTCTCTGAAATCCTTAAGTCTAATGCAACTTAAAATACATTACTGGACAGTATTCCACACAAACCAGAAAGCGAATGAGATAAGTCAGAGTAAAAGCACTTTAAGAAACACATTGCCAGACAATACACAAAAGCACAAAAGGTGAGTAGAGCAACACAGGGTACACACAAAACATTTTACAAAATAGTCTATGATACACAGAAGGCAAACAAAACGATGCAAATGGCAATCAGAATGCCACAAGTCTCTCTTTTTTTTTTTTTTCTTTTCTACAGTGTTGGGATTTTAACCCTTCTCAGGGACCCCTTTTGGGGTCTTACTGGCAGGACTCTAACCTGCAACTCTTAATACCTGGCAGGACTTTAACCCAGTTGGGGCTAATGCTGAGGCGTGCCCCGACTCCCCCTCGAGTGGTAGCGTCCTACCCCTGCCAAACAAAGCACTTTTCCTTCTAGATTAAAATACAAAAGTATAAATGCCTCTCAATTTGGAGTAGGAGGTTCCTGTCTGCCGGGGCGTAGAGCCAAGGGGTCTGGGAGACTCTGTCAACAGAAATCCAGTCGGGAGGACCCCGAGAGCATCCCTTGGCCCCCTGGATCAACGGTTTGGGGAGTCCACTCCTCCTGCATGGTTCGCCAAAATGATGCCAATTTTTATGCCCCCGAAAAGGCACGGACGGAGAAACTGCTCAAAGACAAAGTTTTCAGTCTATAAACAGATGGTATCTTTATTAATTATGGTGCTGGGAAGCAACCAGGTCATCCTGGACAGAACTGCTTCATTCCAGCAACTCACAGCTGGACTTTTATACAATTTTTGCCAAGCAATTGCATCATACAATATGAATATTCATAATATTGCAACATACATTTTTAATATTCATAACAGGTGGAGTTTAGGCGGAGATAGGGGTGTGACCTTCAATTTGGGGAGAATTTGAAGGGTCGTTCCTGTTCTTCAGCCTTACGAGCCCCTGGTCCTCTTTCCATCATCATCATGAACGTGTGAACTTTCCTACTTTGACTACCTTCCTAGCGTATTTGGCAGAAGTTCCTGATATCTTGGCAAGGACACCTAGGTTTTGGTTCATCTTCTTTCCTTATCAGCCTTTGTTTTCCTTCTATATACTTATTTTAGCCTCTTAGTTCCTTCTGTTTTCCTAAGTACATATGCTTCTGTTCTTTCGTGTCAGTGTGTCCTGCATTCTTTAATAATTTATTGCCTCCGCTGTTTCTAAGACTACATTCTTTGTGTTTTTGCTTAAAACCTATATTCCGAATTTTAACTCTCTACTTTTCGTATTGCTATATTACATTTGCTTTCTAGACCTTGCCTGGCTTCACAATGTTGAAAATATATTTAGTGGGGTAACAAGATGAAATCAAAAGAGAATCAAAAGATGAAATTCATAATGAAACTTTACAAGATCCACAGGCCCTGAGGAGACTGACCCCTACATGGGCAGAACTCTTGCATGACGTAGTAATGCAAGTGACATGGGCTGGGAAAATCATGCTATGGAACATGCTGAAAGGAGCCCAAAGACTGAAATGTGAAAACCTCCTGAAAGACAGGTGAGGACTGTTAAACATAACCCACCCGGGGGAACAGAAAAATCAAAACCCTCCGTTCACTCATGAGAACAATGAAACAAACTGCAGAAAAGAAATTAGAAAGGCAAAAGGACAATTTGAACCTAATCTGACCACTTCCGTAAAGGATAATAAAAACTGGTTTTATAAATACATCAATAGCAAAAGGAGGGGTAAAAAAACTCCATTCTTTGTTGGACACAGGGTTTGGGGGAACATAGTTACCAAAGATGAGGAAAAGGTTGAGGTACTTAAAACCTTCTTTGCCTCAGTTTTCAACAGTAAGACAGGTCATCCTCAGGACAACTGGCCTCCTGAGCTGGTAGACAGGGACAGGGAGTTGCATAGCCCCTCTGTAATCCAGGAGAAAGCAGTTAGTGACCTGTTGAACCACACAGATGCTCACAAGTCTGTGGGACCAGAGAGGATCCATCCTGGGGTGATGAGGGAACTGGTGGAAGAGCTCGCCAAGCCACTCTCCATCATTTACCATTAATCCTGGCTCACCAGGAAGGTCCCAGATGACTGGAAGTTGGCCAACGTGACACCCATACATAAGAAGTGCCATGTAGTGGTTTGAACCTTGTTTTCCCCCAGAGGTTAAGAAAAGTGGTAACCCCCAGGGGTGGAAACCCCTGGAAGTTTTGAAGTTCTGTCCAATGGGGGTTCCTGAAGAAATGTAAACATACCACAACCAGACCAGAAGAGAAGAGTTGTAGTTTGGTAGTAGAAGAGTAGTCATGTTGTAGGAGCCACGAGGAAAGGGACCTGGAGCCCCTCGGGGCCTCTGGGACCCCCCAGCCCCAGTTGGGGTTACAGAGACTTGGAACAGTGTTAAGTTGGACTATGTGTCTGTAGTTGTGAACTGGGAGATGTTTTCTCCAAACTGAGCAGCAACCGGAGAAGAGCAACAGCCAGCACTGACCGGAGAAGCGGTGGCAGAGAACCAGAAGAGATAAGACGGAGCAACAGAGACATGCAGCGGAGAGAAAGAGAGAGAGAGAGAGAGAGAGAGTTGAGAAGCTCGGTCCTCCTGAGAGCTGAACCAGGACGGTGTGGGAGGTTGGCCTTGGGGGCCCTCCCTTGCTGCAAGCTACAAAGAAGCTCTCAACCTGAGGCAGGGCACAGAGGCCCTGCAAGGAACTTGAATCTCCTGGAGATACCAGACCGTCACTGAAGACCCCCTGCGTCTCGTGATATGACGTGGTGGAACGACCTTGTCTGGGGTTACGAAGCCCACGGAAGACCCCTCGTTTGGTTGGCGACAGGATCAAGGGAGCTTGGATACCTCCCTCGTGGTTACTGGCAGAGATCCAACAACAGTTGCATGCATGAGAGAGAGAGATAGACTGCTTCTGCTACTCTGAAGAAGCTACTGCCCTGAGAGACTGGAAGGGATCTGTCCTTCTTTCCCTCCTGGACTTTTATTTGGAGGGGAGAAGAGATCTGATCCATTGTAAATACTATATGTCATGGTAGAGATAGTTGTGATCGTGTGTATAATGTGTTATAGTATTTATTTGTACAGTCATTGTAATATATTCCCTTTCCCCCATTCTGAGTCTGGTTGTATTTTGTCTGGAAAAACCCATCTCACATTGGGTTGAGATGTGGGAGGGGGAATGGAGCTAGCGAATTGGATTTTGGGGCTATCTCAAACCATGACAGGCCAGAAAGAGGATCCAGGGAACTCCAGGTCTGTCACCCTGAGTTCAATCCTTGGCAAGGTTATGGAGCAGATCATCCTGAGTGCGATCACATCGCACCTAAAGGACTGCCGGGGGATCAGACCCATCCAGCATAGTAGATTTAGGAGGGGCAGGTCCTGCCTGACCAACCTGATCTTTTATGACCAGGTGATGTTGGGGTTGACAGCAGGTCTGTCAGCAGCCTGGCACTTATTGACGAAGCAATAGACATAAACCAGATTACAGTATACCCCTGAAAGGAGGAGAACACACAGCACGCAGAGGAATGTGGGCAACTTTCAGAAAGGAAGAAGATGGAAGACAGAGACTTACCCTCTCACCCTCTGATTAAATTTTTTCATAAAGTACCCATAGGACAGAAGACATTAAGTCAATCAGAACTGGTTAATGGACTCACCATTTTCACAGATGGTTCTGGAAAAACAGGTAAAGCTGCCGTAGTCTGGCACAATGAACACGACTGGCATGATAAGGTAGTCACACAAGAAAGCTTGCCTCAAGTGGTCAAATTGCGAGCTGTAACTGTGACCTTTCAATTGTTTTCACAGCCTGTAAATATTGTTACTGATTCTGCTTATGTTGCTAATTTACTTTCTCATTTAGATCAAACTGTTTTAGCCTCAGTTGACCAATGACAGATGTTTACAGTTCTTTTAGAGTTATGGACAACCATACAACAGAGAACTACACTGTATTTTGTTCTACATGTTCGTAACCATACTACCTTACCAAGTTTTTTCACTGAGGGTAATGCCAAGGCAGATGCCCTTGTATCTGCTATAGCCCTGGGCCCTACACCCAATATACAACAACAGTCTCTCTTATCACATCAGTTTTTTCATCAAGGTAGCACTGCACTGTATAACTCAAGCTCTATTGTCACTACTTGTCCTGACTGTCAAGGAACTTACATTCCAATATATTTCGGAACCAATCCGAGGGGCATTAAAGCTTTACAAATCTGGCAAACTGATGTCACTCATATTGATGACTTTGGTCGTTTAAAATATGTGCATGTGTCAGTAGATACCTTTTCACATGCTATAGTTGCTACAGACCATTCTGGAGAAAAGGGAAAAGATGTAATCCGTCATGCTTTTGCTACCCTTGGCATTTGTCATGAAGTCAAAACCGATAATGGTCCGCAAAAGGTACAGACCTTTTTTGCGACATGGGGTGTAACTCGTTACAGGTACCCCACATTATCCAACAGGACAGGTCATTGTAGAACGTATGCATGGTACCTTGAAAAGACAGCTTCAAAAACAAAAAGGGGGAATGATTGGGGAGCCCCCTCAGGCACAGTTGGATAAAGCTGTATATGTACTAAATTTTTTAACCTTTCCCAGTGACTCCCCCTACTCACCTTCCTTTTTGCATTTTTCCTCTCTTTCTTCCACAAAGCCACTATCACGCGATGCTCCTGTGCAGATCAGGGATTTGGTTTCAGGTCAATGGTCTGGACCTCACGAACTTATAACTTGGGGAAAGGGATATGCTTGTGTTTCCACAGGTGATGACCCTCATTGGGTGCCTGCCTGGTGTGTTCGTCCTGTGCTTGATGGCCTTTCCTGTCAATGGATGGATGGTCCCACAACCCAAGCAGAATGTGTAGGTGACCCTAGCTAAAATAACTCAAGGGGACACCTTGTGCCTTTCTGTAGCCAACCCAGAAAATCCTTTTTCTACCTGCTTGGTAGGACTACCTCTGGATAAGTGACCTTGTCCAAGGTCCCCAAAACTCTGAAACAGTTCTGCACCAAAGATCAACGTTGACAACTGGGACCACATTTATGCGTACCTACCTCAAGTAACACAAGGACCTCAAGAACTGGAATTTCTAGGTTCAGTAGTCATGGATGCTTGCGTAATGTTTAATTATACATACAACTCAAAGAGGAGAGGACAGAATGTGAATGCAACATTGCCTGTATATAGAAATGCTACCGCTTGGTGCAATTATACTTCTACACATATTTCACGATCTTTTAATGTACCTGTTACCTTACCTAGTGGAGTTTTTCTTATTTGTGGAGATAGAGCATGGGGTGGAATTCCATCCAGATTGAACGGTGGACCATGTAGCTTGGGGAGGTTTACTCTGCTCACTCCTAATCTTACCACGATTCATAATAAAGGGCGAAAGAAAGGCAGTATTCATCAATTTTCAAAACAATGTGATGATCGGATAATCTTTTGGGGACCTGGGGAAATCATAGCAGCATCAGTGCTTGCACCTGGGGTTGCAGCAACAGCAACATTAAAAAAGCTGACAAATTTGGAATGTTGACTGAGTAAGCAAACCAACTCTACTTCTATTGCCTTGAGTAGTCTATTAACTGATGTAGACAGTGTTAGGCATACCACACTGCAGAATAGAACTGTGATTGATTTTTTATTGTTAGTACAAGGTCACGACTGCAATGAGTTTGATGGAATGTGTTGCATGAATTTGTCAGACCATAGGGAGTCCATACACAAAAGCATTCAGCTTTTGAAAGAAGGGGTGTGCAAATTGCAAGTTGATGATGGATGGTATTGGTTAAATAAGTTGTTTGGTAAATGGGGTTTGTCTGGTTGACTGTTATCCATTATAAAGACAGGATTGCTGATTTTGATAATTATTGTAGTTGTGCTATTAATGATTCCTTGTTTGATCAACCTGTTGCAAAGGGCCCTGCAACAGACTGTTAGGACCATCTTTGTAGCACAAATACAAAAAGGGGGAATTGTTGGGGTTGACAGCAGGTCTCTCAGCAACCTGGCAGTTATCGACGAAGCAATAGATATAAACCAGATTACAGGAGGAGAACACACAGCATGCAGAGGAATGTGGGCAACTTTCAGAAAGGAAGAAGATGGAAGACAGAAACGAACTTCCTGTACTCTGCTCTAACTGGGTCATGATGACTTGACAAAAGGTGTGTCAGCATGAGTTTGCTATTTTGCAACCAATTCTGATGTATGTATACATGAGAGCACCAATAGTAAGTTGACGTGTGTTGTGTGAAAAGTATAAATGTCTGCAACCTGTTGCAATAAAAATCTTCCAGTCTTCTTGCTATCCTGTCCCTACTTTGGAAGAAAATTCTATGTCGCTTTGGCCGTCTCAACATAACAATGACAAGGTGACCCGCCTGGTGGATGAGGGGAAGGTTGTGGATGTGTCTACTTGTACTTCAGCAAAGCCTTTGACACCATCTCCCATGGCACACTCCTGGAAAAGCTGCAGCCCACGGTTTGGACAGGGGCACTCTCTGCTGAGTTAGGAACTGGTTGGAGGGTCAGGTCCAGAGGGTGGTGGTGAACGGTGTTGCATCCAGTTGGGATCCAGTCACCAGTGGTGTCCCTCAGGGATCAGTGTTAGGCCCAGTCCTGTTTAATATCTTTGCCGATGATTTAGATGAAGGGATTGAGTCCACCATTAGCAAATTTCCAGATGACACCAAGTTGGGGGGGAGTGTCGATCTGCTGGAGAGTAGGAGGGCTCTGCAGAGAGACCTGGACAGACTGAAGAGATGGGTTGAATCCAACTGTATGAGTTTCAACAAGGTCGAGTGCCAGGTCCTGCCACAACAACCACCTGCAGCGCTACAGGTTGGGGACAGAGTGACTGGAGAGCGGCCAGGTAGAAAGGGACCTGGGGGTACTGATTGACAGCAGCTGAACATGAGTCATCGTGTGCCCAGGTGGTCAAGAAAACCAATGGCATCCTGGCCTGTATCAGGAATAAATAGTGTGACCAACAGGACCAGGGAAGTGATTCTTCCCCTGTACTCAGCGCTGGTGAAGCCACACCTCGAGTACTGTGTCCAGTTCTGGACCCTCAGTTTAGGAAGGATGTTGAGGTGCTGGTGCATGTCCAGAGAAGGGCAACAAGACTGGTGAAGGGTCTGGAGCACAAGTCCTATGAGGAGCAGCTGAGGGAGTTGGGGTTGTTGAACCTGGAGAGGATCTCAGGGGAGACCTTATCACTCTCTACAACTCCCTGAAAGGAGGTTGTAGCCAGGTGGGGGTTGGTCTCTTCTCCCAGCGATAGGACAAGAGGGCACAGTCTAAAGCTGCACCGGGGGAGACTTAGGTTAGATATTAGGAAGAAGTTCTTCACAGAAAAGGTAATTGGGCATTGGAATGGGCTGCCCAGGGAGGTGGTAGAGTCACCGTCCCTTGGAGGTGTTTAAGAAGAGACTGGATATTGCACTTAGTGCCATGGTCTAGTTGAGAAGGTGGTGTTAGGTCATAGGTTGGACTCGATGATCTCAGAGGTCTTTTCCAACCTAGTTGATTCTGTCATTCTGTAATGTCCCCTTGATTCCATGAGGTTTTGCAGTGTTACAATGGCCCTTTTATTCCATGAGGTTCCCCAGTGTCCCCTGGGTTCCTTTGGTTCCATTAGACCCTGCAGTGTCACACTGTCGCCTTGATTCCATGTGACCCTGTAGTGACATAATGGTCCGTTGAAAACATGAGATTCCACGGTGTCACAATTGCCCCTTGATTCCATGAGGTTTTGGAGTGTCCCTGGGTTCCTTTGGTTCCATAAGTCTGGTATTGAATTTTGAGACATAACCAAACTCGTAGTGGTTACAACAGAACGTGCCATAGAAAATTTATGTGTAACCAAGGCACAGTCTAAAGAAACCAACCAAGCAAAGAAACAATAAAGGAAGGAACTTATGGTTAACAGAAGCAACAAAGCAGGTAAAGGTGGGCTGTTACACAGAATCACAGAATATGCCAAGTTGGAAGGGAACCACAAGGGTTAGGCCACCCCAGGTCAGAGCAGAGCAGGACAATTCCCTCCTTGGCCTGGTTGGTGATGCTGGGCCTGATGCCCCCCAGGACATGGTTGGCCCTCCTGACTGCCAGGGCACTGTTGAGTCATGTCCAACTGGTCACTGAACAGGACACTCAGGGCCCTTTCCTGGCACTGCTTTCCAGCATCCCATTCTCCAGTCTGTCCATACATCTGGGGTTGTCCCATCCCAGGGGCAGAATCTGGCACCTCCCCTTGTTGAACTTCCTATGGTTGGTGATTCCCAGCCCTCTGATCTGTCGAGGTCTCTCTGCAGGGCCTCTCTGCCTTCAAGGGACTCAACAACTTCTGCCAGTTTTGGGTCATCTGCAAGCTTGCTCAGTGGGCCCTTCCAGTCCCACGTCCAAGTCATTTTTGAAGATGTTGAAGAACACAGGGCCTAAGATGGTGAAGCCAGGTAAAACCTGGAAAACTAATTTAGTAGAGCAATGTAAGGATTAGAGAGAGTTAAAAGCAAAATACTGGCTTTAAGCAAGGCAGAGAGAACTTAGTATTAAGAAATAGGGGAGGCAATAAATTCACTAGAATACAGGACACTGACATGAGAGAACATAAGCATGAACAGAAAGAACTAAAAATGCTAGCATACACAAAAAAGGACATATGGAAGAAAAACAAAAGGAGATAAGAAAAGGGACAAGCCAAGAAATCAGGTACTCTTGCCAGATAGTGAAATCCTTGCCAAATGCACAAGGAAACTACCCAAATTAGGGAAGGTTCAAAAGTTTATGAAGATGATGATGAAAGGACACTGAGTTCATGATGAAGAAAGACAGGAACTACCACCGAAGTTCTCCCCAAATTAGAGACCACGCCTCAAACTCCGCCTCGACTCCGCCTGTTATGAATATTAAAAGTAGATGTTGCAAGATAATGAATATTCATAATATGTGATGTAATTGCTTGGCAAAAAAGTGTATAAAAAACTCAATTGTAAGTTTCTCGAGCGGAACAGGTTGTCCAGGGCGACCTGGCTGCTCCCCGGCCGCTCCCCGGCCGTAAATAAATACCTCCTGCTTATAGACTGAAAATTCTGTCTCTGAGCAGTTCCTCCGCGCCTTCTTTGGGGCTCAAATTGACATCAATGGAGCAACTGGAATCATACTGGGAGTGACTGGGATTATAGTGGGAGTGACTGGGATCATACGGGATGTGACTGGAACCATACTGGGAGTGGTTAGGATTACACTGGGATCATACTGGGAGATACTGGCATTACAGGGGTGTGAATGGAACCTTACTGGGGGTTACTGGGAGCTACTGGACCCATACTGGGAGCCAACTGGGGACATACTGGGAGCAACTGGAATTACCTGTAAGATACTGGAACCATGCTGGGGGGACTTAGACTGCAACTGGGGCAACTGGGATCATACTGGGAGCAACTGGGACCATACTTTGGGCTACTGGGAGTAACTGAGAGAAACTGGGATCACACTGAAAGTGACTGGGAGTAACTAGGAATGACTGGGTGCACGCGGCAGGCAACTGGGATATCCTGGGAGCGACTGGGATCATACTGGGGGGAACTGAAACCTTACTGGGGCAACTGGGAGTGACTGGGAATGAGTACAGCATGCTGAGGGCAACTGGGATATACTGGGAGTGTCTGTAACCATAGTGGGGGTGACTGGGACCACACTGGGAGCAACTGGGATCATAGTGGACTCATACTGGACTCATACTGGGAGTGACTGAGACTATGCTGGGAGTAACTGGGACCATGTTGTGGGCAAGTGGAATATAATGAGACTGGACCTGCCCCACTGTGGCCCTTGGTTGTGTGCCCCCTGGACCAGGTTGGAATGGATCCTGGTGCTCCTGGAACTGCCTATGCTGGAGGGTCAGAACAGCCTGTCCCCATGGAGGGACAAGGTCTGGCCCCAGCTGCCCTGAGGCTGATGTTGATGCAACTGAGGGCGGGAGGAGGAGGAGACATGGGATGGAGGTGGTTGCCTCGGCACAGTACTGGGGAACCTAATGCCATCCCACCACCTCTCTTCCTGCCCCGACCCTCAGCTGGAGTGGGCACCCAGGGGGTTCCTGAAACACCCCACGGGCAGGGTGAGACCCAAAGTGTCACAATGTTCCCTCAGTTCCAGGAGCCCCGCAGTGTCACAGTGGCCCCTGGGCACCCTGAGGCCCCACATCACACAGCCCTGGCAGTTGCCATGGAAACATCCGTGCCCAGAACTGGATGGAACTAACTCGAGTATCCCCTTCCAGCACAGTTGTTCATGACAGGTCCCTTTCGGTTGCTCTGGGGCACCTTTTGCCCAGCAGGAGTATGTGGGGATTCCCCTTGATGCCAATTTGTGCCCCAAAGAAGACGCGGAAGAACTGCTCAGAGACAGAATTTTCAATCTATAAACAGGAGGTATTTATTTTACAGCCGGGGAGCAGTCAGGTCGCCCTGGACAAACTGCTCCGCTCAAGAAACTTACAATTGAGTTTTTATACACTTTTTGTCAAGCAATTGCATCACATATTATGAATATTTATTATATTGCAACATCTATTTTTAATATTCATAACAGACGGAGTCGA